>NC_042615.1:44941835-45241835 GCF_901001135.1 Rhinatrema bivittatum | reverse complement strand
ATTTGGCTATATATCGCGCACAGATGCCCAGGGTCAGACCACATGTAGCACCAACAATTTAAATTTCCCAGGTCTTGGGGGGGGGGGCAGGAGGGTGGGGGGTTATTATTTGATTTAAAGGGTTGGGATTGGGTTTTTGTTTTTGGGTGGGGGTTTCCCACAGAAATAGAAAGACAAAAGTTTTCTGATCTGAAGGGTAGGCAGTAGGCGGGGGGGAGGTGACAGTGAGGGGAGGGAGAATGAGGGGGGAGGTGAGTGTCAGGGGAGGGAGAATGAGGGGAGAGGTGAGCGTGAGGGGAGAGAGTTGGAGTGGGGACAGGGAAGGGAAGGGGGGTTGAGTGACCAAGGGGGAGGAGGATGAGTGACTGAGGTAAATGAGCAAGGGGAAGGGGGGCGGGGAGGGAAAAGAACCTGACTCTGCCACTGCAATGCGTGGCAGGGTACCGCTAGTAAATAAATAAAATAAATGAGGTGTATCCCATTCTGGAAACTGACAACACCTGGTGACATTGTATTGATAATAATACCCCAAGGGGCATCAGCATCGGTACCAACTGCACCGGTGTCAATTTCCAGTGCATCAGAGGATGAAGCTAAACCATGGCATTATAGGACACCAGAGTCTAGACCTCAACAATCAATGGGAGCCCTCACTAAGGTTTTAGCTGCTAATCAGGTGCAGACACAGAAAACTCCATATGATACTAATTAGGAGTCTGAGCACTCATGGAAGTATGACTATGGATTTGAGGACTACTCTGCTCAGCAGAAGTCAACAGGTCTCCCCTTAGAACCCTCTCCTCCACAGGAAAGAAGGAAGTCTCCACTAGAATACATATCCTTTATTAAGGAAAAGGCAGAGTCAATTCCATTTATGTTGGAGAAGGAGTCTGAGCCCAGGATAAATTTATTGGGCATCTTCCAGTTCTTCAACCCCCCCCCTCAGGATGTTGTGGTAGTGTCCATAGATCCCTAAAAGGCTAGAGGATGGGAATAAATAAAAAAGCTTAACCGGTATGGAGCAGCAGTTACTACCCTTAAGAGAAACATGGGGGTAACCTGCATGGAGCAGCAGTGACTGCCTTGGGAAGCTTGCTGGGCAGACTAGATGGACCACTTTGGTCTTTTTCTGCCATCATTACTATGTTACATGATATCCTCAAAGAGGTGCAGATTAGAATGTGGGAGACCACCCTCCTCTGTACCACCTGTTAACAAGAAGGCTCGAAAATAAAAATTAACAAACACAAAAAATATATAAGGTGATACCTTTTAATTGACTAACTTAATACATTTCTTGACTAGCTTTTGAACGTTAATACTCTCTTCCTCATGTCAGAATAGAATAAGCAAAATATGACATTACCTGAAAATGTATGTGAATCATGAAAGGTATTCCAATGATAGTATGAGGGGGAAGGGAGTATGTATCTGAGGGAATTTGATGGGAGATCACAACATGTCAACCAGTATAATTTTATAGCTCTTAATAACATAAGAAACCCAATTCTTTGTTGAGTTCTTTCTTGTTAGTTCCAAAATGTCTGACCATTTTAACTTCAAAAGTCTTATACTCTTGGATTAACATTTTTCTTTAACTATCTTGATCATATGGCCATTGAGGCAGTGGTCTGGTTCTGAAAATTGTTCCCCCATGGAGATGTCACCTTGGTCTTTGTGATGTTTGATCTTGCATCTCTATGAGTTGACTCTTGCTTTTAATATCTCACCAATATAGCATGCTTCTTCAAATTTTCTGGATTGAATAATATATACTACATTAGAGGAGCAGCATGAGTAGGATCACTTTATGCTGAATGCCTTTCCCATGTTAATGACTCTGGCATATGATATGCACTAACATAGCTTGAAAATGGGATATGTGCCATTATTTCTCAGTTTCTGTTAGAAGCCTACTTTTCACTAATTTTTGCTTCAAATTAGGTGATTGCCTGAAGGCCAATTGCTGTAGAGCAGGCCATATTTTTTCTGTGACTTATCTTCCAGAAGTTGTGACTTTCGGCCCTTTATTTATTTATTTATTTACATATCTATTTGTTTATTTATTTATTTATTTATTTATTTATTTAATTCTTAAAAGACATTTGATATTCTGCCTTTTTCCATGAGTGGTCTTAAGGCGGATTACAGAACAAGTTTTTACTAACATTGGTTAAGGCTCATGTACAATCACATTTGAATCAAATTTACAGTAGATAGAATTGAGAAGCCAATTTTTAATCCTTACTTGCTAGTTCAGGTAGATAGATTGGAAAGACAGAGTGTCTCTGCTGAGGGGGCTCTAAGGGAAAATATAACCAAAGAGCCATGCCTTAGCCTTTTTTCTGAAAGTAAGGTACCTTATTCCAGATATTTTGGAGCATAACAACTGAAGGCACAAAGTCCCATACAGAATAATCTAGCCAAAGCTATATAAGGGGAGGATAGAAGAGCCATTTGTAGAGGATCAGCGTTCTATAATGGGAGTATAGGGTAAAAGAAGTTGAGAGATTCTTAGGGGCTTGTTTGTCCACACATTTGTAGACGAAGCAGGTTTTGAATTATTTCTTGCATTTGACTGGGAGCCAGTGCAGCTGGTGTAGTATTGGTATTATATGGTTAGTTGCTTTGGCCCCTACTAAGATTCTAGGAGACATATTCTATAGAAGCCAGAGGCGCTTCAGATTGTATTGTAAGATGCCATTAAATAGACAGTATTGGGGTCAAAGAAAACTAATAACCTCTTAAAAACCTTTTTTTAAGGTGTAAATTCTGCTTCCAATCAATTTATTCAAAACAAAATATATATAGGTGGAAAAGTGGTGGTTTCATATATTGACCTTCACAAGCCCCCCAAAAATGGTTGCTCACTGGTTGTTAGCAATTTATAATCATTAACTCACCACCTACCACCTAATGCTTTAGCAGACACAACACTTTTTTCTAATAATTTTTTTATATCAACAAATGTCCGTGAATAAAAATCTTTAATGTGCATTCAATCATGCATTGCTTTCAAAGCGAATCTCCACTATTAGTTCATTCTTTGCTTTATAATGCCATAATAAACATCCAATTTATATCCTAGCATCAAGACCTTTCAGTATACATTTGGCCGTAACCTGCAAATACTTAGCTGAATAAATCTCCTGACATGGCCAGTTTCAGAAACACTTCTTCCGTCAGGTGGATCATATATACCAATCTTATGGTCTCTCTGGTAGCAAAAACCACTAGTAAATGGTGTGAACTCTGATTTGATTTTACCTGCAGAGAATTTAAATGATACATGTGATACAAAATGAACCAATGAAGGCTGGTCATAAAGATGTCACAACAACGAGGACCAATCAAGTTCTTCATTTAAGCCATCGGTGATAACTGAACCTAAGTTGTATATCCAAAATTGTTCTCGGTAATTTAAACGTATTGCATAATTATCTCCTCTAATAGTTTGCTTCACCTGATAAAACCTTAACAACTATATTTTTTTTCAGTACAGTGATTTACTATCGGAGCTGCTGTACTCACCATGTTTATCCGTAACCGATGTTCCAAAAGATGGATCCTGATGGATTGGTTAGTTCGCCCCACGTAAATTTTAGGGCAAGGACACATTAAAACATGAACTACATTTTTAGATGTACGGTCTGTTCTGAATTTACGTTTAGCAGAAGTTGCTTACCTGTAATAGGTGTTCTCACAGGACAGCAGGATGTTAGTCCTCACATATGGGTGACATCACAGGATGGAGCCCAATCACGGAACACTTTTGTCAAAGTTTCTAGAACTTTGACTGGCACCTACTGGCATGCCCAGGATAGCACTAACCCTGCAACCAGCAGGGGTCCCCCTTCAGTCTTGTTTAAAAGCTATAGTAAGTGCCAAAAAATAAAATAAGAAAACGTAACGAACCCAAAACCACGGGGTGGCTGGCGGGTTTCGTGAGGACTAACATCCTGCTGTTCTGTGAGAACACCTGTTACAGGTAAGCAACTTCTTCTTTCTCACAGGACAAGCAGGATGGTAGTCCTCACATATGGGTGAGTACCGAGCTGAGGATGTCCGAGAAATGCACCAAATGTACCCAAGATGTGCAATAGGCACAAGGACTGGGGTGGAATTTGGTAGAGGGCATCCTGAACCCTAATGGGCAGGCGGAAGGGTGTTGGTACATCAAGTTGCAAATAGGTTGCGCAAGACAGACTGGCCGAAGATGGAATCTTGTCTTCCAACCTTGTCTAAACAATAATGGGCTGCAAAGGTATGGAGAGAACTCCAGGTAGCAGCCCTACAAATATCAGGAAGCGGCACAAAGCGTAGGTGCGCTACTGAAGTTGCCATGGCCCTGACAGAGTGTGCTTTAACACTGTCTTGAAGTGGAATGCCTGCTTGCTGAAAGCAAAAGGATATGCAGTCCGCTAACCAGGAGCAGAGAGTCTGCTTACCCACAGGTTTACACAATTTGATGGAATCGAAGGAAACAAACAATTGAGTGGATTTCCTGTGGCCAGCTGTATGGTCTAGATAGCATGCTAGAGCACGTTTACAGTCAAGGGTATGTAGAGCCCGTTCTCCTGGATTTGAATGGGGCCTGGGAAAGAAGGTGGGTAGTATGATGGATTGATTGATATAAAACTCTGATACTACCTTAGGCAAAAACTTAGGGTGAGTGCGGAGTACTACCCTATCCTGCAGAAGTTTAGTGTAAGGCGGGTAAGGCCTGTAACTCACTAACTCAGCGAGCGGATGTGATCGCCAAAAGAAAAATCACTTTCCAAGTGAGATAGCGGAGATCACAGGATTGGAGAGGCTCGAATGGTGGTTTCATGGGCCAACCCAAAATCAGGTTGAGGTCCCAAGAAAGGGCCGGAGGGCACAGTGGAGGTTTAAGGTGGAGCAAGCCCTTTAGAAAACGTGTTACAAGGGGTTGTACTGAAATGGGAACATCCCCAACACCTTTATGGATGGCAGCTTTCGCACTGCCATGCATCCTGATGGAAGAAGTTTTTAGACCTGCTTCTGCCAGAGATAGTCTAGAAACTTCGTGGTGGAACAAGTGAAAGGATCAAGGGACAGTGAGGAACACCATGACTTAAAACTTTCCATTTATAATAATAAGATTTTCTTGTGGAAGGCTTTTGTGAAGCAATCAGGACATGAGAAACTGGTTCCGAAAGTTTGAGAGGCTAAAGAATTAACCTTTCAACATCCAGGCAGTCAGGGACAAGGCCTGAAGATTGGGGTGGCGTAGGTACCCGTTGTTTTGAGTAATCAGAAGTGGGTCCTTCCCCAATGGAATGTGCCTGCGAATGGAGAGGTCCTGAAGAATCGGAAACCACACTTGGCGTGGCCAGTGAGGGGCTATCCGGATCATGCTTCCCTTGTCCTGATGTAACTTCACGAGAGTCTTTGAGAGAAGTGGAAGTGGAGGGAATGCATATAGGAGACCGATGCCCATGAGAGGGAGAATGCATCTCTTGGTAGTGAGTGATGGTTGCGAGTGAGAGAGCAAACGTTCTCTACTTTGCGGTTTTGAAGTGACACAAAGAGGTCTATGTGAGGGTAACCCCAATGTTGTAATATTGAGTCCGATACTGAGGGGTTGAGGGACCACTCGTGCGGCTGAAAGGTGTGACTCAGCTTGTCTGCCAACACGTTGTCCACTCCAGGCAAGTAGGTGGCCTTGAGGCACATCGAGTGGGAAAGGGCCTCCACCCATATCTGTGCAGCTTCCTGACACAGGAGGTAGGAGCCCGTTCCTCTTTGTTTGTTGATGTACCACATGGCCACCTGGTTGTCAGTCTGAATCAGGATGACCTGGTTGGAAAGGCAATCCTGAAACACCCTGAGAGCATATCTGATTGCTCGTAGCTCCAGGAAATTTATTTGGTGTTTGGCTTCCTCTGGAGACCAGGTGCCTTGAGTCTGCAAATTGGCAACATGTGCTCCCCAGCCGAGGTTGGAGGCATCGGTTGTAAGGGTTATTTGAGGATCTGGAGCCTGGAACGGAAGGCCTTGGAGGAGATTGGACTGATTCTTCCACCAAGCCAGAGAAAAGCGAAGTGGTTTGGTGATGTGGACAATGGCTAACAGTGGTTGAGATGATTGTATCCACTGTGACCTTAGAGTCCACTGCATGACTCTCATGACGAGACAAGCCATTGTAGTGACATGTACCAAGGACGCCATGTGTCCTAGCAACACTAAGAAGTGACGTGCAGTTCAGTGTTTTCGAGACTGCAGTTGATGGGCGAGAGAAATGAGAGTGAGAGCTCGTTCTCAAGGAAGAAATGCTTTTGCTTTGAAGGTGTCCAAGTCTGCTCCTGTGAATGACATGGTTTGTGATGGGACTAAGTTGGACTTTGGGTAATTGATGAGAAACCCTAGAGAGATCAGGGTATGCAAGGTGAGATGTAGGGACGTCAGAGCAGCTTGCTGTGTGGGAGCCCTGATCAGCCAATCGTCGAGGTAGGGGTAGACATGAACACCTTGAGTCCTGAGGAATGCTGCTACTACTACGAGGCACTTGGTGAAGACTCGTGGTGCAGATGCCAGGCCAAATGGTAGCACTCGGTATTGATAGTGCTTTGGGCCTACCAGGAATCGCAGAAATTTGCGATGAGATGGAGTTATTGTGATGTGTGTGTAAGCGTCCTGGAGGTCTAGAGAGCAGAGCCAGTCTTCCCTTTGCAGAAGGGGAAGGAGGGAACCCAAGGTTACCATCTTGAACTTTTCTCTTTGTAGGTACTTGTTTAAGGCACGAAGGTCTAGTATTGGGCGAACGCCCACTAACCTTTTTGGGATTAGAAAGTACCGGGAATAGAAGCCGAGGCCCTGTTGAGAGTAGTGCATTGGATCGATTGCTCTGGATCAAAGGAGGAGGGAGACCTCCTGATCCAGGAGTGGTGAGTGATCGGATGTTCCCTACGTCAGCCGAGGTGGGGAGTCCGGCGGAATGGCGAGAAAGTTGAGATGATAACCTTGAGTGATTATGGCAAGAACCCATTGGTCTGAGGTGATTGTGTGTCAGATGTTGCTGAAGTGGCACAATCGACCTCCCACTGGAATATACAGTAGTGGAGGCTGAATGCTGCTCTCTAGGAAAGAGTCAAAAACCAGATGCTGGGCCTGGCTGAGGGGTTGTCTGTGGTTTTTGCCTGCGAGGTTGCCTGGATTGGCCTTTCTGGTAAGGCTTAGTAGAGTGACCTTTGGATGGTGGAGGATAAGATTTCCTTTGACGATAGAAAGACTTTTTGGGATCCTTTCTGAATGTTTGCTTTGCAGGATATTCAGAAGGCAACAAGGAGAGTTGGCGAAGAGTCTAATGGTGGTCCTTGAGCTGTGCCACTGCTTGTTGTATCTGTTCACCAAAAAGATTGTCACCAGTGCAAAGCAAGTCATATATGTTGAGGATAAGCTGTTTTAGTGGACCCTTGGGCCGACCTGCAGGAGACTGGAGAGAGATGGACTATAGTCTCTGCTAGAGGGCAGGCCGGGAGGCCGATACCAGACAGGCGATGGACGGTGAGCTTCACCCAGGAAGCTGGTGCTCCCCCGGGAGGAGCCCATAGGAGCCCAGCCACTTGGGACTTAGGGGATTCACCCTGGAAGCCAGAGCTCCCCCGGGAGGAGCCTGTAGGATCCTGGCCGCTGGGACTTAGGAGGTCACGGAAGCTGGAGCTGAAGCAGGCGGGCAGGGATCTGGAGTCAGGCAGGAACTGAAGCAGGACAGGTACTGAATCCAAACTGGAACTGAAGCAGGACAGGTTAATGGAACCAGGCTGGCACTGAAGCAGGCGAGGTACTGGAACCAAGCTGGAACTGAAGCAGGACAGGTTACTGGAACCAGGCTGGCACTGAAGCAGGAGAGGTACTGGAACCAAGCGGGAACTGAAGCAGGACAGGCTACTGGAACCACGCTGGCACTAAAGCAGGAGAGGTGCTGGAACTGAAGCAGGACAGGTTACTGGAACCAGGCAAAAGCAAAGACAGGACTTGGACACAGAAGCATAGCAAGTCGTAGGCAGGAACGGAGCTGCTAACGCAATAGCACGCTCTGGGCCTCAGAGCAACTGGGAACCGCAAGGAACCCCATTGCAAGACAAAGTCCTGGGCTCCGTGGCGGCCTTACATAGGCTGCAGCGTCTGACGTCAGGGGTAAGGCGGAGCCTTTAGTAGCGGGAAAAGGCCTTCATAAGCGTGGCTCCCGCGCGCGCCTAGGGAGACAGTGTCCAGGAAGGGTTTCCCGGTGGGGACGCCGCAAAACAGGCCGCAGGTTCTCGGAAACGGAATGGGACCAAGGAGGTAAGAGCCGGGTCGCGACCGTAACAATATAGTCTGTCCTGGACCTCAGGTCATAGTCCGAAAACTTTAACCAGGCCCACCTCCTCGCAGAAATAGCTGTTGCTGATACCCTGGAAGTGGTGTCAAAAATATCATATGCTGATCTTATTTCATGTTTGCCCGCTTCTAATCCTTTTTAAGTCAGGGCATGTAATTGCTCTTGAGACTGCTGAGGCACGGACTCAGCAAAGTCCTGTATTTGTTTAAAGAGGACCCTGTTGTACTGGGTCATGTAGAGTTGGTAAGAGGCAATGCGGGATATAAGCATTGACCCCTGAAAGACATGCCGACCTATGGCATCCAGGAACTTTTGCTCCTTCCCTGGAGGGAAAAAAGAGTGAGGCTTGGAGCGTCGGGCTTTCTTTTGGACTGACTCAACAACCACTGAATGGTGATCCAATTGGGTTTTTTGGAAACCTGGAGTTGACTGGACTAGGTATGTGGTGTCCGCTTTTCAGTTAACTGGTGCCACCAAACCAGGACGCTCCCAAATCCTCTTCAGAAGCTCCAAGAGTTCATCATGGATAGGGATAAAGGTGATTTCTTTAGGAGCATCCAGAAATTACAGAAGTTCCATCATCTGGTGTCTATCATCTTGCTCTGTCTGAAGTTGAAATGGAACCAACTCAGACATTTCCTTCACAAAATTAATGAAGGACAAGTCTTCTGGAGGAGAATGCTTCCTGCTTTCAGTAGAAGAGGGTGGTGATGGTAAGTCATCGGTATCCTGGGATGAATCATTGGTCCATGTGTCACAGCACCCCTAGGATCCTTAGAGGGACGGAATGATGATATTCCTGAAGGTCCTGGTTGAGGCACAGAAGGCATCGAGGGAGTCACTGGAGGCATCGATGGGGGCACCGGGGGCATTGATGGGCGGATCGGCGGCATCGATGGTAGCAAAGATGCTATCAGTGACATCAATGGCTGAGGCATAGGTAGGACTCTCGATGGAGGAAGTAACAATGTTTCTCCTTCTTCTGTCGATGAAAGAGGAATTGGGGAGGAGGGCACTGGGCCCATCAGTGCCCCAGGATCCATCGGAGGAAAAGCTGCGAGCAGTGCTTCCATCCTCGTTAGTAGCGGTGCCAGCGCTATGGGAATTGGATCGGTAGCCGGTTCAGGAATTGGCACCAGCATCGGAGGAATCTTGAAGCCTTGCATCGCTCTGCCGATGGGCTCTTGAATCATATGATCCAACTCCTCTCGGAAACCTGGAGCGTAGAGCCCTGATGCCGGAGGAGGAGGCGTAGCCGGAGGGACCACCGTTGGAGGTGGAATCCCGGCTCCTATCACCGGTCCCAATAAAGGTTGCCTCAGTGACCCGGAGCCAGATAGGGACGGTGCCTTTTCTGGATGGGCTTTCTTCGGCGGCGGCTCAGACGGTGGCTACGTCGAGGACTTGCCTGCGTCAATGGTCTGAGACCTATGGTGTCGATGCTTTTCTCAATGATCTCCTCGGTCCTTATGCTGAGGAGGAACAGAGGGCGTCGATGGCCGCGGAGTCGTCGATGCCTGTTGGACACCGGTCGTGCACGATACTGGCATGACATAGACGATGTTGGCTCGGACGACGTGGAGGCTATGGACGGCGTCGGAGTTTGTGACTGAAAGAGAAGTTCCATCTTCTCCATTCTAGCCTTGCGACTTTTGGTGTCATAAGGGCACATTTGGTGCAAGTAAGGACATCATGCTCACTCCCTAGACACGTTACACAGACCTTGTGAGGGTCAGTAATGGACATTGTGCGAGTGCAGTCAGGGCTTCGATAGAACCCCAACGCCATGGCCTCTCAAAAACTTTAGCCGCGGTGCGGTTGACGGCCAGTAGGCTGCGAGGGCCGAACTTGATGGGAATTGACCGGAATCGGGTGAAAAACTTACCGGATTACCTTGGACGCAAAAATTGAATAGGGGGGACCCCTGTGTGGTATTAAATTATGAGGTAATTCCGTGAGGAAAATTCCTGTCAGGAATCTGTGTAGAGCTCCTTAACCTGCGTGGCTACTGCTGCGCTGAAAAAAGAATACTGAAGGGGGACCCCTGTTGGTTGCAGGGTTAGTGCCATCTTGGGCATGCCCAGTAGGTGCCAGTCAAAGTTCTATAAACTTTGACAAAAATGTGCCGTGATTGTCCTGTGAGAATATACTATACCCCGTCACCGGATCGGTCCATACTTCTCCTTCTATAGTATAATCACACATTTCACAACACAGACATTTGTAATGATTCCCATTACCCAGAACAGATGATCCTTTTTGTCTATATGAGCATGCACAATAAAATCCCAAATATTTGGACTTTGTGAGGTAGCTATTAATGCAAAGCTAAAATATGCCAGTGTTTTCAAATTGGAGCTACAATGGCTGAAGTTGATGTGCTTTGTTGCAGTACTTTCCTGGTCTTTTCTACATTGATAGTTTAATAATTGATCTCGATCCTAATATTTTGCTTGTTTATATGCTCGAGAAATTACACCTTTAGGATATCCTTGTGAGTTGAAACGCTCATCCAACAGCTTCATTATGACCAGCCTTCATTGGTTCATTTTGTATCACTTGTATCATTTAAATTCTCTGCAGGTAAAATCAAATCAGAGTTCACGCCATTTACTAGTGATTTTTGCTACTGGAGAGACTAATAGATTGGTATATATGATCCCCCTGATGAAGGAAGTGTTTCTGAAATGTGGCACTGTTGGGAGATTTATTCAGCTAAGTATTTACAGGTTACGGCCAAGTGTATACTGAAAAGTCTTGGATGGTAGGATATAAATTGGATGTTTATTATGGTGCTATAAAGTAAAGAATTATATTTATTTATTTATTTATTTATAAACTTTTTTATACCAACATTCGTTGGAACATCACGCCAGTTTACATATAAGAGAAAAGATGGAAAATACAATTAACAGGGACGGGGAATGGGGAGCAGGCGAGAAAAGAGGAGATGGAAGCGGCAGAGGGGAGGATATAGTTAAGAGGAAGAAAAAAATAGGAATAGTACCATTGAAGGTACAGGCGGTGAATAACCATATTATGTGAACAAAGTAAGACCATGCAATATGTATAATAATAACAATTTTACAAACTGTGCATTCTGAGAAGCAAATAGGTCGCATCAGAAGTATGTACAATAATAATATTAACAATTTTTACAGACTGTACAATCTGAGGAATCAAGGAGATCGCATAAGCGCAGTAGCATGTTGGGTACAGGTATAGAATAAGACTTATTATTTAAGCAACCTAGTATAAGGACTTTACAAACTGTGGGCTCTAAAGAGGCTTGTGGAGCCGGCAAAATTAAACACACAAGAAGAAGAAACACAGAGGGAGGGAAAAGGGGGGGTAGCTACAAAGTGAAGATTAGGGGATTGGAGGGAGGCATGTACTTCTGCATTGAACACAAACCAGGATAGCAGTATATATGATAGCTTTATGGAGCAATTGGTTCAGGAACCGACGAGAGAGGGAGCAATTTTAGATCTAATTCGCAGTGGAGCACAGGACTTGGTGAGAGAGGTAACGGTGGTGGGGCCGCTTGGCAATAGTGATCATAATATGATCAAATTTGAATTAATGACTGGAAGAGGAACAGTATGAAAATCCACGGCTCTCGTGTTGAACTTTCAGAAGGGAAACTTTGATAAAATGAGAAAAATTGTTAGAAAAAAACTGAAAGGAGCAACTGCAAAAGTAAAAAATGTGCAAGAAGCGTGGTCATTGGTAAAAAATACCATTCTAGAAGCACAGTCCAGATGTATTCCACACATTAAGAAAGGTGGAAAGAAGGCAAAACGTTTACTGGCATGGTTAAAAGGGGAGGTGAAAGAAGCTATTTTAGCCAAAAGATCTTCATTCAAAAATTGGAAGAAGGATCCAACAGAAGAAAATAGGATAATGCATAAACATTGGCAAGTTAAATGTAAGACATTGATAAGACAGGCTAAGAGAGAATTTGAAAAGAAGTTGGCCGTAGAAGCAAAAACTCATAGTAAAAACTTTTTAAAATATATCCGAAGCAGAAATCCTGTGAGGGAGTAAGTTGGACTGTTAGATGATCAAAGGGTTAAAGGGGCACTTAGAGAAGATAAGGCCATTGTGGAAAGATTAAATGATTTCTTTGCTTCGGTGTTTACTAAAGAGGATGTTGGGGAGGTACCCGTAATGGAGAAGGTTTTCATGGGTAATGATTCAGATGGACTGAATCAAATCACGGTGAACCTAGAAGATGTGGTAGGCCTGATTGACAAACTGAAGAGTAGTAAATCACCTGGACTGGAAGGTATACACCCCAGAGTTCTGAAGGAACTAAAAAATGAAATTTCAGCCCTATTAGTAAAAATTTGTAACCTATCATTAAAATCATCCATTGTACCTGAAGACTGGAGGATAGCTAATGTAACCCTAATATTTAAAAAGGGCTCCAGGGGCGATCCGGGAAACTACAGACTGGTTAGCCTGACTTCAGTGCCAGGAAAAATAGTGGAAAGTGTTCTAAACATCAAAATCACAGAAGATATAGAAAGACATGGTTTAATGGAACAAAGTCAGGATGGCTTTACCCAAGGCAAGTCTTGCCTCACAAATCTGCTTCACTTTTTTGAAGGAGTTAATAAACATGTGGATAAAGGTGAACCAGTAGATGTAGTATACTTGGATTTTCAGAAGGCGTTTGACAAGAACCTGGCAAGTACCCAAAAACTAAGTCTATTCCATGTTACCATTGCTAATGGCAGTGGCTATTCTCTAAGTGAACTTAATAGCAGGTAATGGACTTCTCCTCCAAGAACTTATCCAATCCTTTTTTAAACACAGCTATACTAACTGCACTAACCACATCCTCTGGCAACAAATTCCAGAGTTTAATTGTGCACTGAGTAAAAAAGAACTTTCTCCGATTAGTTTTCAATGTGCCCCATGCTAACTTCATGGAGTATCCCTAGTCTTTCTATTATCCGAAAGAGTAAATAACCGATTCACATCTACCTGTTCTAGACCTCTCATGATTTTAAACATCTCTATCATATCCCCCCTAAGCCGTCTCTTCTCCAAGCTGAAAAGTCCTAACCTCTTTAGTCTTTCCTCACAGGGGAGCTGTTCCATTCCCCTTATCATTTTTGTAGCCCTTCTCTGTACCTTCTCCATCGCAATTATATCTTTTTTGAGATGCAGCGACCAGAATTGTACACAGTATTCAAGGTGCGGTCTCACCATGGAGCAATACAGAGGCATTATGTTATTTTCCGTTTTATTCACCATTCCCTTGGTGAAACTTAATATCCGTTTTCTTTGAAACCGCTGACAAAGAGTAAGGTGTTTCCCAAGATTTCTGCAAGACGGTATGTAATAGCCCATGTGGTGGAAGAGATGTTGGCTCTCCCGGAGTATCGAAAATCTTTAGGAGACCAAAGGTTTCTGATCTAGGGTCTGTCTCCTTGTGGACCTCAAGATGTAATATCGTGCCCAATTTTTCTAAAACTTTTGGGTATGTCAGGTCCTCAGGAGGGGAATATGATTCGTGTGGTTGTTTCTGTGGATCCGATGGAAATCCGGTAGATGACGATGGGGATGTTTGCGGAGACAGAGAATCGATAGGTGTATTTTATTGTTGAATTGGTGAACTTGGTTGTTTTGCTATTGGGGATGCCGGAGGCTCCACTGACGGTTCTCTAGAGGTGTGCATGCTATGCTTCGGGGAACTCCCCTGTAGTTCATTAGACATCTTAAAGGATGATTTAAGGTTTTCGTAAAACCCTGCCAATGATTGGGATAATTGAAAAAATGCCTCTTTTGTTCAAGGAGGCATTGCTAAACGATCAGACTGTTTCGGTAACTCACATGCCTTAGGTTGTACTGGAGGAATGTGAGGGGAATTATTTGGCACAGCACTCTTCCTCTCTACTTTATGCTTTACGATCCGAACAGAATTATCTGAGGATGTCGATGCAGCAGAGGAAGTGATTTGTATTATGTCTCTACGAGATAAGTTGTGTGCACTTCGTGGGTGAGATGACCTAGAAGTAGAAGGGCTCACTTCCCATGTGTCTCTCGTCTTCACTGGCTTTTGATGGGAGCCACGTGATCGCCTATGGTGATGGCGTGACGATGATCCTGTGTGGAATTCACGTCCCGACGGCGATCGTCTTGTAAGTCTTGATTTCACCTCTATAGAATTGGAATCTGAAGAGGTGGAATTAGATACCTCTGGAGACTGATGTCTGCATTTTAAACCGGCTGGAAGGACTGCCCCGGCGAACCCAGCGGTGAATAGGACGGCTAACCTGACCCGGATGGAATTGTTTCCTGACGTCGCCAGGGAGGGGGTCTCGCAAAAGTTGGAGGAAGAGCCGGCTAGAGCGTCTCAACCAGGAGCCTGCAAGTTCAATGGAGGAGAAACACATGAAGGAGAATTACATACTCTGGAGGAGCTGGAATCATGGCATAATGGAGCTGAATCAGAAGAAGGTGATCTGTATGAGTATGAAATAACGACAACATCTCTGGTAAGACCTGAAATCTTTACTTTGGAGGCAATTTGGCTTGCTATTGAAACCTTGAATAAGAACATGACGGTACAGATTAGCCCCATAGTAAAAAAAGGTAGGGCAGCTACAAAAGCAAGTTAATAAAATTAAAGAGAAGCAAATTGAAGCAAAACAAGAAATTGATGTTTTGAAATTAGAATCGGGAGAAACGAAAAGACATTGTCAAAATTTGGTAAAAGATAATTTATATCTACTAAGAAAATTGGAAAACATGGAAAATAACCAACGAAGTAAAAATTTAAGAGTAATAAATTTTCCTAAAAAATTAACGGTTTCACCAAATGAGATGTGGTCAAAATTTGCTTTGGAGGTTCTAAAAATACCACAAGCTACATTACCACCATTATCGAAGATTTATTATCTTCCCTCTAAGAAAAAGATCTCTATGGAAGGTGGAGAAATGCAGCAGTTTTATTTATTTATTTATTTATTTATTTGTTTGTTTTTATATACTGTTGTCACCATTAAACATTTCTGAGATTTTGGAAACATCTACTGAAGAAGTGACTCAAACAGCTACACTTATAATATCCTTCTTACTAGATTCAGATCATGATTGGGTTCTAAAAATGTATTTTAGGAACCAACGCCAATTATTTCTTGGTATGAATGTTCAAATATTTCCGGACTTGGCTAAAGATACTCAGTTAAGGAGGAAGAAATTTCTCGAATTAAAACCTAGAGTTCTACAGCTTGGAGCGTTATTTATTCTTAAATTTCCATGTAAATGTGTTATTAAATTTAAAGACCTGACTTTTACCTTTTTTCAACCTGATCAGTTAAGTAAATATCTTAGTGAAAAATTACCTAATGGAATGGTTACCAGCTCTAGTCCAGATGATGTAACCTAAATATGTGAATTTCTGTCCTTTAGAAATGTAACCACTCCTTCCATAGCACTTTCATAAATGAATAATTCATTTTGTTATTTCATATTAAAGACGTCTCTTGCGTAGGGTCTCCCATTATAATTGAGGGCTATGGTTATTATGATGTATTGTAATTATGTATTTTTGATTTTTTCTGGTATAATATTGTTTTCCTTTCAAATGTATACGTTTTGTATCTTTGAAATTGTTCAATAAATAGAAAATTTAAAAAAAACAAAAAACCATGTGGTATTAATTCCTTCACTGCTGTGTGTGCCGATGTCTTCGGCGGCGTGTGCACCAACGTTTCCTGTAAGTTATGCACATATGGTGACTTGTGAGCATAAGTCTTAGGCGCCATGCGCGCAAATGTCTTTGGCGATGTTGTTTCTGGCGCCGAGCGCACAGAAGTGTCCGAAGATGTGCGTGTAGACGGCTCCGGTTCTCTGCGCGCAGATGTCTTTGGCGCCGTGCACATATCCTTCTTCGGCACCTTGTGAGCACATGTGTTCCGCACTGTGTGCACTGATATCTTGTGCGCCGATGTCGTCTTGGGCGCACAACTCTTATGCGCCGATGATGGTTTGGGCGCAGAAGGTACTTTAGGCGCATAAGTCATAGGCCCGAATTTTCAGGTGCCATTGTTTCCTGCGCTGATCTCGGAGGCTCTATCGATCCTAATGGATCTGATGGCCTATGTCGGTTCGGCAAGTCCTTACCTCCAGATATGGAGGGTTGAGGATCCCACGATCATGCTCGTTTTTGTGGCGCAGCCGTGGTTGTCAAGGGGCCAAGCGAAGAATGAGCCTCTGATGGCTCCGAAAAACTGAAAAGTTTGTGTCCTATACGCCCGTTGTTTTTGGGCCCTTGGGAACATTCAGGCACAAAATTCACAATTTTTTAAATCATGCTCTGGCCCCAGGCATCGGTAACATCGGTCATGGCCATCTGTGACCGACATTACCTTGCCACAAGTACAGGGTTTAAACCCCGACTTTTTTGACATTATAAGAAAAAATAATAAACGCTGAGGAGAAATCAGCCCCGTGTGCAATCCTGCTTGCGGAAAAAACAGACTGAGGAGAATCTGTTACTTTCCTGCGCGGGAACACACGCGCAGCCGCAGAGACCAAAAGTCTAATCTCTGCTTTGACAAGCTCCGCCTCCCAGGCCTGATTGACAGATCCCATGATAGCATGGCTAATTCAGCCCTGCTATCAACGGGAAAACTATTGTACACATGTGATTCCATTCTCTGTCTTTCAGAATATGCTGAAAAACAAACATACCTTTACCTGCATACAAGAGAGGGGAATATGCAGGAAGGGCACTCAAAAAGTCCACTCTTTTGCTCACAGAAGTGCCCTTAATTTTTGCCCTCCCAATCTTTTGGGGTAAAGAACTTTCATAAATCATAAATTCAGTGTACCTTACTGTACCATTTATATCACTCCTTGGACCTTTTTTTTTTTTTTTTAAGTTTTTCTCATCACAGGCAGTACTCACAGACCTGCAAGCCATTCTCCAAAAGGAAACTCTCCATGGAGTTTTCCTTTGAAAATCCCATGAAGGGCTGGTGCCAAGGGGATTCTTTTTCCTGCATATTTTACAGGTGGGCTAAAGAACACATGGGGATTTCAAAATTAAATCCCCACATGTACCTGACTGGGTCTGCCCTAGCCCAGCCCCAGTCTTCCCTTATTTCCCAATGGAGAGAATTGCACACACTGTGGACCAGTGTATACACTTTTTCCCCAGATAAGGGAGGCGGGAGGAGAGGCAGTTTTCAAAGGGGATTTCCTGTAGGCAAATACCTGTTTACTCTTGGAAATCCCTTTGAATATTGCCCCCAAATGATAAAGTTCAGTCATGTTTCTCTTCAAAGATACCGCATACATCAAAAGTGGTATGGCTGTAAAATATTCAGAGGCTATCTACTGATAAATACAGACCATCAATGCTGGAATTTACCTACTTACCTGCCTGGATTGTGAAGTCCATGTGCAAAAACCTCTGGAGGCTGATTGGTACTGTTGAAATGTGGGTTGTTCTTTGGTATGGCATAAGGGGTATTACACATATCTGTGTCTACATCAATCCGTAGTACAGAGCCTGTAAAATCACTGAGAAAAATTGGTAGTAATTTAGTTAATTCAGGATGCGCTTACATGAAGGATTGAATAGGAAAATAATTTATATCAAGGTTCATATTCATTAGGCCGGTAGTAGACAAGTTATCCACCTAAAATTAGATGGATAACTTTAGGCCTAACCAGCATGCATTTAAATATGTGCAATTAGGCCAAAGTTATATGGCCTTGTGTGGCTACATACTCAGATATCTTGCTACTTACTCAGATGTCGTCAAAAGATATCCGAGTAACCAGCAGTCCTTATAAAAATAAAAACAATTCCCCACCCCACCACAAGTTTTACGCACACCAGGACCCCACTCCCGACACCTTGATATTTTAAAATAAAAAGAAAACCATGGCGCTGGGCCCAGCCCTCCAGCCCTCCTCCTTCCTTGCTTCCACTGCCCCCCCCCCCCCCCCCAATGCCTGGCACCAGAAAAACCTGCTAACTGAATCGGGGCCCTGTTTCTTATGCCAGAATTGCAGTGCAATGCTATCTCGGTCGCTTCCAGTGTTATACTGGAAGCATAATCTACAGCATATATTTGCACTCACAGCTTTATTATCAGAGTAATACTGGAAACTTCCAGGATTGTATTGTAATGCGATCCTGGCATAAGAAGCAGGGCCCCGATTCAGGTACCAGATGGGTAGGTGGCTGGGAGGGCTTCTGGCACCGTGGTTTTCTTTTTCTTGTAAAGCATATGAAGGGGTTGGATAGGGTGTCCTGATTGGTGGGTGAATGATACTCGTGCTGATGGTGGGAATTGGGCCAGGAGGCTTCCGACTTGTTTTTATCTATGTATTTTAAGGAGTACTAGTTAACCAGGCTATCTTTTGAAGATATCTGGGTAAGTAGCAAGTTATCTGACTGCACAAGGCTGGATGACATTATGCCTGTTCTAGGGTAGCCAGATAACTGAACCCTTCACAGGAATATGCACAGAATGCCCCTTTTTCATCTAGCTGTAATTTAGCCGGATAAGTGGCTGAATATGCCAGATTTGCCATTTAGAAGGATAGCTTTTTAATATGGATCACATATTGTACAAATTGTAAGAACATAAGAACATAAGACTTGCCATACTGGATCAGACCAAAGGTCCATCAAACCCAGTATCCTGTTTCCAACAGTGGTCAAGCCAGGTCACAAGTACCTGGCAGGATCCCAAGGGGTAGAAAGATTCCAAGCTGCTTATCCCAAGAATAAGCAGTGGATCTCTGCAACTCTACCTTAATAATGGTTAATGGACTTTTCCTCCAGGAACTTGTTCAAACCTTTTTTAAATGCAGCTACACTAATAGCTTTTACCACATCCTCTGGCAACAAATTCCAGAACTTAATTATCTGTTGAGTAAAAAAATATTTTCTCTTATTAGGTTTAAATGAATTACCTAATAACTTTATTGTGTGTCCCCTGATGTTTGTACTTTTCAAAAGAATACACAACTGATTAATGTTTACTCATAAGAACATAAGAAATTGCCATACTGGGTCAGACCAAGGGTCCATCAAGCCCAGCATCCTGTTTCCAACAGTGGCCAATCCAGGCCATAAGAACCTGGTAATTACCCAAAAACTAAGTCTATTCCATGTTACCATTGCTAATGGCAGTGGCTATTCTCTAAGTGAACTTAATAGCAGGTAATGGACTTCTCCTCCAAGAACTTATCCAATCCTTTTTTAAACACAGCTATACTAACTGCACGAACCACATCCTCTGGCAACAAATTCCAGAGTTTAATTGTGCGTTGAGTAAAAAAGAACTTTCTCTGATTAGTTTTAAATGTGCCTCATGCTAACTTCATGGAGTGCCCCCTAGTCTTTCTACTATCCGAAAGAGTAAATAACTGATTCACATCTACCCGTTCTAGACCTCTCATGATTTTAAACACCTCTATCATATCCCCCCTCAGTCGTCTCTTCTCCAAGCTGAAAAGTCCTAACCTCTTTAGTCTTTCCTCATAGGGGAGTTGTTCCATTCCCCTTATCATTTTGGTAGCCCTTCTCTGTACCTTCTCCATCGCAATTATATCTTTTTTGAGATGCGGCGACCAGAATTGTACACAGTATTCAAGGTGCGGTCTCACCATGGAGCGATACAGAGGCATTATGACATTTTCCGTTTTATTCATCATTCCTTTTCTAATAATTCCCAACATTCTGTTTGCTTTTTTGACTGCCGCAGCACACTGCACCGACGATTTCAATGTGTTATCCACTATGACACCTAGATCTCTTTCTTGGGTTGTAGCACCTAATATGGAACCCAACATTGTGTAATTATAGCATGGGTTATTTTTTCCCTGTATGCATCACCTTGCACTTATCCACATTAAATTTCATCTGCCATTTGGATGCCCAATTTTCCAGTCTCACAAGGTCTTCCTGCAATTTATCACAATCTGCTTGTGATTTAACTACTCTGAACAATTTTGTGTCATCTGCAAATTTGATTATCTCACTCGTCGTATTTCTTTCCAGATCATTTATAAATATATTGAACAGTAAGGGTCCCAATACAGATCCCTGAGGCACTCCACTGTCCACTCCCTTCCACTGAGAAAATTGCCCATTCAATCCTACTCTCTGTTTCCTGTCTTTTAGCCAGTTTGCAATCCACGAAAGGACATCGCCACCTATCCCATGACTTTTTACTTTTCCTAGAAGCCTCTCATGAGGAACTTTGTCAAACGCCTTCTGAAAATCCAAGTATACTATATCTACTGGTTCACCTTTATCCACATGTTTATTAACTCCTTCAAAAAAGTGAAGCAGATTTGTGAGGCAAGACTTGCCCTGGGTAAAGCCATGCTGACTTTGTTCCATTAAACCATGTCTTTCTATATGTTCTGTGATTTTGATGTTTAGAACACTTTCCACTATTTTTCCTGGCACTGAAGTCAGGCTAACCGGTCTGTAGTTTCCCGGATCGCCCCTGGAGCCCTTTTTAAATATTGGGGTTACATTTGCTATCCTCCAGTCTTCAGGTACAATGGATGATTTTAATGATAAGTTACACATTTTTACTAATAGGTCTGAAATTTCATTTTTTAGTTCCTTCAGAACTCTGGGGTGTATACCATCCGGTCCAGGTGATTTACTACTCTTCAGTTTGTCAATCAGGCCTACCACATCTTCTAGATTCACCGTGATTTGATTCAGTCCATCTGAATCTTTACCCATGAAAACCTTCTCCATTACGGGTACCTCCCCAACATCCTCTTCAGTAAACACCGGAGCAAAGAAATCATTTAATCTTTCCGCGATGGCCTTATCTTCTCTAAGTGCCCCTTTAACCCCTCGATCATCTAACGGTCCAACTGACTCCCTCACAGGCTTTCTGCTTCGAATATATTTTAAAAAGTTTTTACTGTGAGTTTTTGCCTCTACAGCCAACTTCTTTTCAAATTCTCTCTTAGCCCGTCTTATCAATGTCTTACATTTAACTTGCCAATGTTTATGCTTTATCCTATTTTCTTCTGTTGGATCCTTCTTCCAATTTTTGAATGAAGATCTTTTGGCTAAAATAGCTTCTTTCACCTCCCCTTTTAACCATGCCGGTAATTGTTTTGCCTTCTTTCCACCTTTCTTAATGTGTGGAATACATCTGGACTGTGCTTCTAGAATGGTATTTTTTAACAATGACCACGCCTCTTGGACATTTTTTACTTTTGTAGCTGCTCCTTTCAGTTTTTTTCTAACAATTTTTCTCATTTTATCAAAGTTTCCCTTTTGAAAGTTTAGCATGAGAGCCTTGGATTTGCACACTGTTCCTCTTCCAGACATTAAATCAAATTTGATCATATTATGATCACTATTGCCAAGCGGCCCCACCACCGTTACCTCTCTCACCAAGTCCTGTGCTCCACTGAGAATTAGATCTAAAATTGCTCCCTCTCTCGTCAGTTCCTGAACCAATTGCTCCATAAAGCTATCATTTATTCCATCCAGGAACGTTATCTCTCTAGTGTGACCCGATGATACATTTACCCAGTCTATATTGGGGTAATTGAAGTCTCCCATTATTACTGCACTACCAATTTGGTTAGCTTCCCTAATTTCTCTTAGCATTTCACTGTCCATCTCACCATCTTGACCAGGTGGACGGTAGTATACCCCTATCACTGTAGTCTTCCCTGACACACAAGGGATTTCTACCCATAAAGATTCAGTTTTGTATTTAGTCTCATGCAGGATGTTTATCCTGTTGGACTCTATGCCATCCCGGACATAAAGCGCCACACCTCCTCCCGACTGCTCCTCTCTGTCATTGCGATATAATTTGTACCTCGGTATAGCACTGTCCCATTGGTTATCCTCTTTCCACCATGTCTCTGAGATGCCAATTAAGTCTATGTCATCATTTACTGCTATACATTCTAATTCTCCCATCTTACTTCTTAGACTTCTGGCATTAGCATACAAACATTTCAAAGTTTGTTTTTTGTTTGTATTTTTATTCTGCTTTTTAATTGATAGGGATAAGTTAGAATTTTTTAGCTCAGGTGAGTTTTTAGTAACAGGCACTTGGACTACTTTTCTAATTATTGGAACCTCACTGTCGGGATGCCCTAATTCTAATGCATCATTAGTATCCTTTAAAGATACCTCTCTCCGAACCATGCGCTGCTGAGCGACTGTCGGCTTTCCCCTTTGTTCTAGTTTAAAAGCTCATTCCATTTCACTCATTATTTTATAGAACTCTATCATATCTCCCCTCAGCCATCTCTTCTCCAAGCTGAAGAGTCCTAACCTCTTTAGCCTTTTCTTATAGGAGAATCATTCCATCCCTTTATCATTTTGGTTGCCTTTCTCTGTACCTTTTCTGATTCTGCTATTTCTTTTTTTGAGATGTGATAACCAGAACTGCACTCAACACTCAATATTAGGTCACACCAGGGAGGCACAGAGGCAATATGATCTCTGTTTTATTCTCCATTCCTTTCCTAAAAATCCCTAGCATTCTATTTGCTTTCTTGGCTGCTGTTGCACACTGAGCAAAAGATTTCATTGTATTTTCAATGATGACACCTAGATCCTTTCCCTGAGTGGTGACTCCTAATGTGGAACCTTGCATTGTGTAGCATTAATTTGGGTTACTCTTCCCTAAGTGCATCACTTTGCATTTGTGCACATTAAATTTAATTTGCCATTTGCATGCCCAGTTTCCCAGTTTTGCAAGGTCCTCTTGCAATTTCTTACAATTCTCTTGTGATTTAACAACTTTGAATAATTTTGTGTCATCGGCAAATTTGATCACCTCACTTATTCCCATTTCCAGGTCATTTATAATTATATTAAAAAGCAATAGTCCCAGAACAGATCCCTGGGGCACTCCACTATTCACCTTTTTCCATTAGGAAAATCTACCATTTAGCCCTACTCCCTGTTTTCTATCTTTTAACCAGTTGGCAATCCACAAAAGGCCACTGCCCCCATCCCATACTTTTTTAATTTCCTAAGAAGTCTCTCATAAGGAACTTTGTCAAATACTTTCTGGAAATCCAGGTACACAATATCAACTGGCTCACCTTTAGCCACATGTTTATTTATGCCCTCAAAAAAATGTAGCAAATTTGTGAGGCAAGACTTCCCTTGGCTAAATCCTTGTTGGCTTTGTCCCATTAAACTATGCTTATCTATATGTTCAGCAATTTTGTTCTTTATGATAGCTTCTACCATTTTGCCTGGCACAGACATCAGACTCACTGGTCTGTAGTTTCCTGGATCACCCCTTGATTCTTTTTTATGTTCAATATATTTATTAAAGTTTTAGCAATGCAACAATATAGCAAACGTGCAACAATTTCAAGTATAACATTTGACCAGTGCAAAACACAACAGAGTACAGGTTGTCAACTACCCAAAACTCCCTCCCTAACCCACCCCCCAGTTTAGTTAGAGCTATAACATTAAATAAAATAAAAAGTCTGGAGCATAAATCTAGAGAGTCTGTCTTGTATATTGATAACTAACTCGATAGTTAGAGCTTCCTTATCCATACCCACAGAGTCCTCATCTCTGCTGGGAAACCTGTCTCGACTCAGGAGAATGTGCTTGCTTATGAGAAACCTGGAGAGAGAAAATCTCTGAATTTGCCCTAAGTATTCATCATGATATGAAATTTTTTTATGAGAACTCATTTTAGCAGAAAGGAATTCAAACGTAAACAATGTTATAAACAGATTAAACCACAGTGAATGTTGAGTTTAGTCGAACCAACCCATGTAGATGGTATAACTTTTTTCACCACCAAGCCAGCTTTCTTGAGGAAGGCACAATTTCCCACATCATCAGTTGGAAGGGAAGGCGGAATAAGGCCAAACAGCCACAAAAGAGGGTCGTGTGGAATATCTATTTTCAAGATGTCAGAGCAGCTTTGTCTTTCCTGAGACCAAAAGGACTGAATTAGGGCACAAGACCAGAAACAGTGATAATAGTCACCAGGAGCAGCCGCACACTTAGGACATTGATTACTGTCAGACTGTTTCGCTAAAAATGCTTTGCCCAGAGACCAATAAAAGTGCAACAGAAATTTAAATTGCAGCTCTTGTAAGAGAACATTTTCGGTTAAGGTTGGGATCTCAGTAATGCATGTCAAAAATTCTGAGAAAGACAATCTAAACTCCGACCATTTTTGCCATTTCTCATATAGTGCATTGAGTCCTTGTGGGTAAGGGGTAGCCTATATTGATTTGATAAATTTGGTGACTGAATATTTACGTTTCCCATCCCCTAGTAAAATATCTTGTAATATCCAGAAATAGGGAAAAGCCTGAAAGGAAATTTCATAGGCTTATATAAAATGTCTGAGCTGTAAGTATGCATGAAAGTCTTGGTTAGACAGGGAAAATTGTGATTGCAGTTCTTGAAAACTGAAACAGAACCCAGTACCTTGAGAGAATAATTGGTAGATATAAACCATTCCTTGCTCCTTCCAATGATGAAAAACGGATCTCCCTGTTACTGGTGCAAACAGCCCATTATTGCATATGCTTAAATGGGAGGTCACCCTTTGTGGAAGAGTAAGTGAAGTACATAAATGCAACCAGGCATTACGACTAGCTGATACCTTGATTGTGAGCATAATTCAGGCACAACTAGGTCCTGAGGCAGCTATTCAAGTTGTACCAATCAAGCAAATGAGAAAAAGGAATGAAATGTGAGGTTCCCATGATCCAGTTCCTAAGGAACCTTAATGTACAAACTAAATTATAGGGATGTGCAGAGGGACGCCATACGTTGCATTCGTGATTCGGATTCGTCAGGGAGCAGATACGTTGCATTCGGACGTATGGTGCCCCGATGCATTAATACGGCGATTTCTATTCGTGTCCCAGCTAAAATTAAAATTAACTACAACCCCCCACCCTCCTGACCCCCCCAAGACTTACCAAAACTCCCTGGTGGTCCAGCGGGGAATCTGGAAGCCATCCCCTGTACTCTCACACCCTCGGTGCCGGTTTCATCATGGCGCTGATAGCCTTTGTCACAGGGGCTACCGGTGCCATTGGTCAGCCCCTGTCACATGGTCATCGGCGCCATCTTGTGCTCTTACCATGTGACAGGGGCTGACCAATGGCACCGGTAGCCCCTGTGACATAGTATGGGCAAAGGCGATCGGCGCCATTTTGAGTACTGGCATCGGATGGCCGGCGTGCAGGAGGTTACTCCGGGACCCCCGCTGGACCCCCAAGGACTTTTGGCAACTTGGGGGGGCCTCCTGACCCCCACAAGACTTGCCAAAAGTCCAGCAGGGGTCCGGGAGTGACCTCCTGCACGCCGGCCGTCCGATGCCAGTACTCAAAATGGCGCCGATCGCCTTTGCCCTCACTATGTCACAGGTACCGACGGTCGGCCCCTGTGACATAGTGAGGGCAAAGGCGATCTGCTGCCAGTACTCAAAATGGCGCCGATCGCCTTTGCCCTCACTATGTCACAGGGGCCGACCGTCGGTACCTATGACATAGTGAGGGCAAAGGCGATCGGCGCCATTTTGAGTACTGGCATCGGACGGCCGGCGTGCAGGAGGTCGCTCCCGGACCCCCGCTGGACTTTTGGCAAGTCTTGTGGGGGTCAGGAGGCCCCCCCAAGTTGGCCAAAAGTCCTTGGGGGTCCAACGGGGGTGCCAGAGCGACCTCCTGCACGCCGGCCGTCCGATGCCAGTACTCAAAATGGCGCCGATAGCCTTTGCCCATACTATGTCACAGGGGCTACCGGTGCCATTGGTCAGCCCCTGTCACATGGTAGGAGCACAAGATGGCGCCAATGGCCATGTGACAGGGGCTGACCAATGGCACCGGTAGCCCCTGTGACAAAGGCTATTGGCGCCATGATGAAACCGGCACCGAGGGTGTGAGTGCAGGGGATGGTTCCTGGACCCCCCGCTGGACCACCAGGGAGTTTTGGTAAGTCTTGGGGGGGGGTCAGGAGGGTGGGGGGTTTGTTTAAATTGTTATTTAGGTGGCCGTATAATTCGGCGAAGATTCGTGTATTCGTGGGGAATCACGATACGTTTCGCTTCCCCACGAATAGTGCAATATACGTTGTGGATCGCCAATACGGCGAAAACGAATGCACACCCCTACTAAATTATACAATCTCAAATTAGGATACCTCAAACCCCCCTGAGCCACGAGTTGAGTGAGGTTTTTCAAAGATATCCTAGCTCTCTTCCCATACCATAAGAATTTATGAAACAGCTTCTCTACCTCACTGTGGTCTTGTTTTCTAATCCAAATCGGCAACATCTGAAATATGTAGAGACATTTAGGCAGAATCATCATTTTTCAATAAGTGTATCTTACCTAAGAGTGACAATGGCAGTCCCTTCCATTGCTTTAAAAATTGAGATTATTACATAGTAATGGCCGAATATTAGCAGAATAAATTTCGTTATGATTCATTGAGATACAAATTCCTGTTTTCAATGCTGTTTTTACTACAGAGGAGTTTACTTTGGTTTCAATAAGACATTCAGTATTGCCCGTTTGTGGCTACCATCTGGAACACAATAACATTGCAATCCTTGGATTTACAACATTCAGCTTCTTCTAATCTATAAGCTGTGGATTTTCAATTTCATTCATTGACTGTTATGAGGCATATTATGCTATTCAAGTTATCTGTCATTTATGACAGACCGCCTGCAGTCGCATCATGTAATTACTTTGTGATCGTAGCTTTTGCTGAAATTGTTTGTGATCATCTCCACGATTTTCATTTTGATGTTATGCACATTATTCTTTGTATAAAAATATTTTTTAGCATTTGTTATAAAATAAATATAATTTCTAGTGTGTGGAAATAAATTGGTTCATTAGTGTTCTTTTTTTCTGTATTTATATATATAGATAAATATGTATTTATCTAAATATATAGATAGACAGGGGTCCTAGAGCAGAACCTGCTGGTCCCCTGTAGGGACCAGGAAGCACCTGCCCCCAGGGGACGGAGCTCAGGAGAAGACAGAGGCTAGGATGAGCTTCACCACTGGAAGACCGCGATCCCCCTGGGTGGAGCCCGTAGGGACCCGGGCCACTTGGGCTTAGGTGGGCCTCACAGGGTCTCCCGGAGAAGTAGTAGAGAGGCGTGCCCACAAGCAGCAAGGGAGGGCGGTCGGACACTAGGCTGTAGGTCTGGAGAACCAAGGAAGACCAGTACAGCGTAGGCAATGACAAGGCAAAGGACAAAGCCAGAATCAGGAGACGTGGTCAATGGCTGCCGGGGTCAGGTTCCGAGGATCAGACCAAGGAATAGTCAACGAAGCAGGGGTCAGGTTCCAGAGATCAGACGAGGTCACAAGGCAGGCAGAGGTCAAGATCCAGGCAGCGAGTAGAATGGTCAAGAAGCAGGCCGAGGTCAGTACCAGAGAGACAGTCCGAGGGTACTACCTGGGGAGATAGGATAGACAGATGCTGGAACAGAAGGACGCTGGAACAGGAGGACGCTGGACAAGGCTGGAACAGTAGGATGCTGGAACAGTAGAACGCTGGAACAGTAGGACACTGGAACAAGGCTGGAACAAGACTGTGAACACGGAGGCAAACTAGTACACAACACATACAGTGCCAACCCGATTGCCAAGGCAAGGAAGTGCAGGCAGGAACTTCCTTATATCGTATGTTCAATCAGGGTGCGCCGTGGAGCTAGGACCCGCCCCGGCCCTACAAGAGGCTGGGCCGTCCGCGCATGCATAGGGGCGTGGCCAATGCCACTGAGGACGCCGAACTCCGGCATGAGGCCTGATGTGCAATGGAAGGCTCGGCAACTGCCGCGGGACGCCAAGGCCTGGAGGAGCTCGCAGCGGCCGCTGGGGAGGCCAACCCGTGACCTGCAGAGGAGCTAGCGAGGTGAGCAGGCCCTTGTGCGGGCCGGGCGCGGACGGGGCACGCAACAAGTCTCTCCTAATATATATATATATATCTGAGAGAGATAACCAAACTTGTTGGGGACCCAGCCAATCACGTGGATGGAAGGGGGACTGTAGCGCTATTTGCTCACCTCAGTCTGGGTGTGCTCTACTTCTTAGTTATTAGGGAAAATCTAAAATTTTATTTTGGAAATTTTTTGGCTCAATTCTGCCAGGTTCCAGGTCTAAAGGGTTAGCTTGATATACTTTTGGGAGCTGCTGAAGGACATGCTGCAGGGAAAGTGCATGAGGGAGTCAGTCAGATAGTCATGGACTAGTTTTCAAAAAATTTACCTGGGCTGATATTTTCCTGGAATCTTCCCCTGAATGTAATTCCTTTTCTGAAGTCATTAAATTGGCTCCCCATACAATTCCACGTACAACTTGAGTTTTACCTATCCATATACAAGTGTTTTCATTTTGCTGTTCTTTATTAGTGATCCTCTCCTAGCTCCTCTAAACATCTCTTTGTGACCTTCATTAATTGAACAAGTTGCTGTTATCTGTGCCCTTTTCTTATAAAACTAATTCCTGATTCCATGCTTCTAGCCTGCTGTACATTTATTTATTTATATTTGATTTATATTCTACTTTTCAGGCCCTTCAAAGCATATTACATCCAGGTACTGTAGGTATTCATGACCACTCTTTAGTTCCTGTGTAAAATTCTACCATTTTGAGGGTGCTTTTAAATCTCAGTTCTGGTTCTCCTTGTGCATTGTAATTTTTTATTTTAACCATGTGTATAGAGCTTAAATGATCTCTACTAAGGGGAATGATCCAACTCATTGGGGCGGGAACAGAGTTAGTATTAGTATGGGTTGTAACTCTCTTGTGGGAGATTAAGATTGTAAAGTCCCAGCCTATAAAACCCCTACCATCATCTTAAATTGTGGAGTTTTGCACTGATATTCCTAGGAGCAGTATGATCCTTTGCTGCTCTCATTTGTTTTGTTTCCCTAGGCAAGAATCCTGGTGTTTCTAGGACCCACTGTGAGGTTTATTCTAATTTCAAATGAGATATCTGGAGAAAAGGAGTAAAAAGGTGCCTTTCAGGTACTATGAGTAGTAAGGAGAAGAAGGAAAAGGAACTATAGAAGAGATAGTAGAACTGAAACTATCCTTGAAGTAACATCTAAAATGAAATAGACTTTACTTACCAACCATATGGGAGGGAAGCTCATTAACTGCTCTAAACCATAGGAAAGGTAAGAACTGGCAAATGCAATTGGAATTGACTTTATCATGTAAACTAATTTAATGGAAGTTAAAGTCACAAATTTATTAAAGACTAGTAGCTGTATTATCTACTTTCAATATAAATGGAGCTATAAAGAACTTTCATTAATTGCACCATTCATCAGTAAAAGTTATGTTGGAAATCGTATCAGCTTTCAGCGTGATTATTGCTGCTTTCACACTTAAGTGATCATCTGTGCTGTATTCAAGAACTTTATTGTGGGATTTGAATAGATGCAATGCACAGGGCATTGAAGATTATCTTTCCCTCCTGCTCAGGGAATCGTGGACACTCCGATGATTTAAATGGCTTGGAGTCTATTGTGTTGAAGAAGAACAGAGTCTTCTGTCTGCAGGTATTCCTGGATTCACGAGGCTTCTAGAATCGCTAAGTGAACCTTTTCTGTTTGAAAGATATTAGAGCCAAGTATAGTAGTTGTGAATAATTGGGTGCCTTGGTTTTTGGAGGGGGCAGATTTAACTGAAACAAAAAAGTGTGGCATTTAGGCTGGTTTTCTGGGTTTGAGAAAAAAAAACCCTTTACTTCTGGCTTTGTACATATTGGTGGTGGGGCTAATTGAATTCCCTGGCCATATGACTATTGTGTTGAGGAAGAACAGAGTCTTCAGTCTGCAGATATTCCTGGATTCACAAGGCTTCCAGAATTGCTAAGTGAACTTTTACTGTTTAAAAGATATTAGAGCCAAGTATAAAAGTTGTGTATAATTGCTAGAGATGTAAATCGAAACCGGAATCGGTTCGGATTCCGGTTCCGATTCACATGTGGCTTTTTTTTCATCGGGCCTGATTGCGGTTTTGTTTATTGGCTGCGCCCGAGCTGATAAACAAAAAACCCACCCGACCCTTTAAAATTAATCCCTTTGCTTCCCCCACCCTCCCGACCCCCCAAAAAACATTTTACAGGTACTTGGTGGTCCAGTGGGGGTCCCGGGAGCGATCTCCCGCTCCCGGGCCGTCGGCTGCCACTAATCAAAATGGCACCAATATCCCTTTGCCCTTACCATGTGACAGGGTATCCATGCCATTGGCCGGCCCCTGTCACATGGAGTGAGCACCCACTCTCGGTGACGCAAGTATAAAATGCCTTCTCTATATTGGCAAATGAAGAAGCTCTAGCAATGGAGACTGATGTGGGATTGGAAAGGAAAGAAGAAACCCATTGCACACAGAAATACCATAACAAAACCAAAAACCATTTGAAGAAGTTCATTGTGCTGGGAGACTCAGTCATCAGAGACACTAATTTGGGAACACTTTTCAAGAGGAACACTATAGTTAAATGCCTTCCAGGATCCTTGGTAGAAATGCAAATCAGGTAGTCAATGTAATCAATGAAGAAAGTAAGGAGTCTGAAGTCGACCTTATCATCCATCTTGGAACCAATGACCTTGTTAGAAACAACATCTAAGCCATACAGAGAGATTTCCAGACTCTGGGGAAGCAGATTAGACACATGGTGAAGACTATTGCCTTTTCAGAAGTGTTACCTGTTCATGGAAAGAGGAAGGCGAGGCTAAGCCATACTAAACATTTCAATGCATGGCTCAAAACCTGGTATAAGGAAGAAAGCTTTGGTTTTATTAGGGATTGAGGTCATGTATGGAACAGTAAAAGACTCTATGTCAAAGATGGCTTACATCTGACTGTGGCAAGAAAAAGGATCCTAAGTGAAAAATTCAAATAATATAACACCTCACAAGTACCCAAACATTTTTTTTATTAGAATTTATGAATCGCCTAACACAAAAGGCCTAGGTAATGAACAACGTAACATATACAATCAAAAAATGTAAAAAAAAAAAAAAGAGGCACATACATTAAGTAGACCCCATGCTACTAATGCCAGTAATAGCAGTGGCTATTCCCGAAGGGGTAGATTTTCACAAAGCGCGCCTTAGCGTACTTTTGTTGGCGCATCAGGCGCAAACAAAAGTACGCTGGATTTTAGTAGATACGCGCGTAGCCGCTAAAATCCTGGATCAGCGCGCGCAAGGCTGCCGATTTCGTGTAGCCGGTGCGCGCCGAGCCGCGCAGCCTGCCACCGTTCCCTCCGAGGCCGCTCCGAAATCGGAGCGGCCTCGGAGGGAACTTGCTTTCGCCCTCCCCTCACCTTCCCCTCCCTTCCTCTATCTAACCCACCCCCCCGGCCCTATCTAGACCCCCCCTTACCTTTGTCGGGGGATTTACGCCTCCCGGAGGGAGAAGTAAATCCCTGCGCGCCAGCGGGCCTCCAGCGCGCCGAGACGGGACCTGGGGGTGGATCCGGAGGGCGCGGTCATGCCCCCGGACCGCCCCAGCCCGAAACCACGCCCCCGGGCCCGCCCCCGAAACGCCGCGTCCCGCCCCGAAAACGCCGCGCCGATCGACCCCGCCCCCGACACGCCCCCTCAAAAAACCCCGGGACTTACGCGAGTCCCGGGGCTCTGCGCGCGCCGGTAGACCTATGTAAAATAGGCGCACCGGCGCGCAAGACCCTGCTCGCGTAAACCCGCCCGGATTTACGCGAGCAGGGCTCTTAAAATCCGCCCCTAAGTCAACATGATTAATAACAGTTAATGGACTTCTCCTCCAGGAACTTATCCAAATCTTTTTTAAACCCAGCTACACTAACTGCCCTGACTACATTCTCTGGCAACAAATTCCAGAGCTTAATTGTGCATTGAGTTAAAAAGAATTTTCTCCGATTAGTTTTAAATGTGCTCCTTGCTAACTTCATGGAGTGCTCCCTGGTCCTTCTATTATCCAAAAGAGTAAATAACCAATGCACATTTACCTGTCCTAGTCCTCTCATGATTTTATAGACTTCTATCATATCCCCCCTCAGCCGTCTCTTCTCCAAGCTGAACAGCCCTAACCTATTCATAGGGAAGCCATTCCATCTTCTTTATAATTTTGGTAACCCTTCTTTGTAATTTTTCCAGTGCAACTATATTTCAGTTTTGAAATTGGGCTACCAAAACTGCAAAGTACTCAATGTGTGGTCTCACCACAGAGTGATACATAGGCATTATGCATTTTGCATTTTATTTACCATTCCCTTCCTAATAATTCTTAACATTCTGTTTGCTTTTTTTGACTTCCATAGCAAACTGAACTGACTATTTCAATGTATTATCCACTATGATGCCAAGATCTTTTTCTTGGTTGGTAGCTCCTAATATGGAACCTAACATTATGTAGCTACAGCATGTGTTATTTTTCCTTCTATGGCTCACCTTGCACTTATCCACATTAAATTTTATCTGCCATTTGGATGCCCAATCTTCCAATCTCACAAGGTCCTCCTGCAATTTATCACAATCCACTTGTGATTTAACTACTCTGATTTAACTACTAGTTTAGGAAGGACAGAGAATACAGAAAAGGTAGAGACTTAGCTCTTTTTGTCATAAACAATATCCAAGCAACTGAAATGCAAAGGATATGGACTAGGGAAGAAGCATTATGGGCTGTCCTAAAAAAAAGAAGATGGTGCTTCCATTTACTTTGGCTTGATCTACAGGCCTCTGACTCATAAAGAACTGGACAGTGATCTGGTCGAAGACATCCAAAAAGTGGGAAAGATGGGAGAAGTGTTGCTAGTTGGAGATTTTAATCTGCTGGATGTGGATTGGAGTATCCCATCTGCAGAATCTACAAGAAGTAAAGAGATAGAGGATACTTTTCAAGGGGCTCTATTCAAACAAATGGTAATGGAACCCACAAGGCAGGATGTGATCTTTGATCTAGTGCTCACAAATGGGGATAATGTCTCAAATGTCCGAGTAGGTGCCCACCTAAGCACCAGTGATCATCAGATGGTATGGTTTGATATCCAAACAGGATACAGAGAAGACACATAAAGACCCGAGTTTTGAATTTCACAAATACAGACTTTGTCAAAATGGGATTGTTCCTAGAGGAAGAACAGTGTTCAGGAACTATAAAGGATGCCAAAAAGAGGAACACAGGGAAGAATACCTGGTGAAACTGAGGGAGATGAAAAAAGAAATAAGAAAAGCAAAAGGTCAAGCAGAAGAAAGGATTGCCAAAGAGGTAAAACAGAGTGACAAAACATTTTTTCAGGTATATCAGAGAAAGAAGGAAGGTCCGAAGTGGTATAGTGAAACTGAAAGGTGAGGAGGAACAATGTGCGGAGAGAGACGAAGAAATGGCAGAAATATTAAACAAATACTTCAGTTCGGTTTTCACTACAGAAGACTCTGGAGAAGGACCGTTGCCAGTAGACAAGATTGTAGATGAGGATGAGATAGATGAACCTCCATTTATGGAACAGAATGAATGGGAAGAGCTAGGCAAACTGAAAGTGGACAAGGCCATGGGGCTGGATAAGGTATATCCCAGGATATTGAGGGAGTTTAGAGGTGTGCTGGCGAGTCCGCTAAAAGACCTTTCAATAGATTCCTGAAAATGGGACTGGTGCCGTGAAATTAGAGAGGAGTGGTGGTGGTCCTACTCCCACTTTACAAGAGTGGTGGCAGAGAGAAGGCTGGAAACTACAGTATGGTAAGCCTCACATTGGTGGTGGGAAAATTAATGGAAAGACTACTGAAGGAAAGGATAATGAACTATCTACAATCTGGTGGGCTGCTGGATCCGAGGCATCAATGGACATACCAGGGAAAGGTCCTGTCAGACAAATCCAATTGATTTTTTTAATTGGATGACTAAGAGAATTGGATCGAGGAAGAGCGCTCAGTGTGATCTACTTGGATTTCAGCAAAGTTTTTGATATGGTCCCGCATAGGAGGCTTGTGAAACAAATGAGAAGCTTGGAAGTGAGCGCCAAGGTGGAGGCATGGATTATAAACTGGTTGACCGATAGGAGACAGTGTGTAATAGTAAATGGAACCTTCTCTGAAGAGAGAGCCATGTTAAGCAAAGTGCCACAGGATCGGTTTTGGGACCAGCTCTGTTTAATATCTTTGTGATCAACATTGCAGAAGGGATAGAAGGTAAATTATGACTATCTGCAGATGATACTAAGATTTGCAACAGAGTGGAAACGCTTGAAGAAGAGAATAAAAAGTGATTTAAGAAAGCTTGAAGAGTGGTTGAAGATTTGACAGCATGGATTCAATGCCAAGAAGTGCCGTATCATGAATTTGGGATGCGGTAATCCAAAAGAGCTGTATTTGATGGGGGAAGAAAGACCGATGTGCACAGACCAAGAGAGGAATCATGGGGTGATAGTGTCTGGGAATCTGAAGATGGCGAAGCAATGTGACTAGGCGATAGTTAAAGCCAGAAGAATGTTGGGCTGCATAGAGAGAGTAATAACCAGTAAGAAAAAGGAAGTGATAATGCCTTTGTACAGGTCCTTGGTGAAGCCTCACCTGGAGTATTGTGTTCAATTCTGTAGCCCGTATCTCAAAAAGGATAGAAACAGGATGCAGGTGGTCCAGAGAAGGATGATAAAAATGATTTGGGGTCTATATCAGAAGACCTATGAGGAGAGGCACCAAAAGAGAAGAGGTACCGAGGAGATATGATACAGACCTTTAGATACCTAAAAAGTTTCAATGATGTATGACTTTGAACCTTTTCCATTGGAAAGAAAACAGTAAAACTAGGGGTCACAAAATGAAATTCTAGGGGGAATGACTCAGAACTAATGTCAGGAAATATTTCTTCATAGCGAGGGTGCCTGGAATGCCCTTCCAGAGGAGGTGGTAACAAAGAAAACAGTCAAAAAATTCAAAGGGGTATGGGATAAACACTGTGGATCTCTAAAGACTAGAGGACGTAAATGAGATAAGCGTGCAGGGAGGAAACATGCTGGTACTGTAGTTACTACTCTTAGCAGAAGGCATAGTGATTACTACCCTTAACCAATATGTTTTGGTGCTTTTAATGTAACTGCAACATTGCTTCCTGCTTAGATGGCAGGAGAAAAAGAGGAACTGGATTCAGACAACAACCGAGGGCCCTGACTTCAATAGTCTGGGATACTGTTATGCAGACATAAGGGAAAAAGCATAGGACTGCTTCTACAGCCAAGTTCTAAAGGAAACAAAGGGGGTTTATTATGCGGATCGAACGCGATAAAGGACGTTTCGCACGTGAAAAGTCCCTTACAGCATGCGATAGCAAGATGGGGGCGGAGTCGGGGCGGCATCAGCCCTGGAAGAGGAGGAGTTGGGGCAGCACTGGGGCTGACGCCATGAAGACTTCGCCGACAGCGAAAGGTACGTTTGTTTATCACTGTCAGTTTCGCGCCGAATAACTACAACTTTTATGGTGTAGTTATTTGGTGCGATGCTGGCAGCGATCGCATCGCAGAGGTGCGATCACTGCCGGCTATCACAGAACCGCCCCCCCATTTTGTCCCCTGCCCCCCGTTACCGCCAAATTCACTATGCCTTGCAGCATTAGTAAATCCAGCCCAAAGAAAGTATGCATGGGAGTAACTTGCTGGTGCAGAGGTTACTACCCTTAACCAATAAGCCTTGATACTTTTGATGAAACTCCAATATTATTCTCTGCTTCAATGGCAGGGGAAAAGGGGAGTTGGATTTAGACAACAACCAACGAGGGCCCTGAGTTTTACAGTCTGGGGAACTGATAAACCTGGGGCTAACCTTAACAGAAGGCATGGGATTACTACCCTTAACCAATAAGCCTCGATGCTTTTGATGCAAGTACAATAGTGTTCTCTGCTTTGAAGGAGATGGATGGGAGTGGAAGGAAAGAGGAATTTGGATTCAGAGCCAACCAACACGAGCCATGACTTTTTAAAAGTCTGGGGTACTGATGTGAAGACATTAAGGGAAAAACACAGGACTGCTTCAACAGCCAAGTTCATAAGCAAGCCCGTCAAGCAAAACTGAATCATGGGCGGCAGATACTGCCATGGGAAGCTTGCTGGGCAGACTGAATGGACCATTGGTCCTTTTCTGCTGTCATTTCTATGTTCCTATGTTCTTAGGGCATAATCCAGGACTATCATCCCAGGAGTTGCAGTAGATTTAAATAAATCTGAATGAAAATGAAGTTTGTACAGAAATACTTCCAAAACAGGCCACATGGAACCAAAATTCAGCCAGCCGTGTGTGGACAACATTTATCAAACATGTTTGTTTGGTTAACTTTGACTGAATATTTAGCTGGACAAGTTTTAGCTGAATATCCAGTTTACAATTAACTGGACAAGGGGAAACATTCTAGTTCAGCCCAGCCAGCCATTTCAGAGATCACCTTCAAGCAATGTAGTATGAATTTGGTTTAATTGATAAATTTAGGTATTTCTTGGGATTTTTTTCAGTCTATTTCCAAAAATCACAAATAACACATTTATCTGACACTGTAACATGATTTCTGAAACATATTTGTAAACTAAAAAAATAAATATATATATAAATGTAACTGCAACATTGCTTCCTGCAATATATATATATATATATATATATATATATATATATATATACACACACAAACACCCCCACACACCCAAATAAAACAAAGTTTATTATTTAAAGGTATGATGTCCAATTATGTGATTTTACAGAAAAATTCTGGTTATGGTTGTGATGGGGACATAATGATTGCTGAGTTTAATTATTAAAGTCTTAGGAGGTTCAATGGGCCTGAAAATTAATTATGTGCGTGTGCGGAAGGTGCAAGGCTGAAGGCTAAAGGCGTGTGCGGAAGGTGCAAGGCTAAAGGCTAAAGGCTAAAGGCTGAAGGCTAAAGGAGTTAGACAAGTGGCTCCCAAGCATGTCCTGGGAGAACCCCAGCCAGTCAAGTTTTAAGGATACTATAATGAATAAGCTTGAACAGGAGAAGGACCGGATGGTATACACCCCAGAGTTCTGAAGGAACTAAAAAATGAAATTTCAGACCTATTAGTAAAAATTTGTAACTTATCATTAAAATCACCCATTGTACCTGAAGACTGGAGGATAGCAAATGTAACCCCAATATTTAAAAAGGGCTCCAGGGGCGATCCGGGAAACTACAGACCGGTTAGCCTGACTTCAGTGCCAGGAAAAATAGTGGAAAGTGTTCTAAACATCAAAATCACAGAACATATAGAAAGACATGGTTTAATGGAACAAAGTCAGCATGGCTTTACCCAGGGCAAGTCTTGCCTCACAAATCTGCTTCACTTTTTTGAAGGAGTTAATAAACATGTGGATAAAGGTGAACCGGTAGATATAGTATACTTGGATTTTCAGAAGGCGTTTGACAAAGTTCCTCATGAGAGGCTTCTAGGAAAAGTAAAAAGTCATGGGATAGGTGGTGATGTCCTTTCGTGGATTGCAAACTGGCTAAAAGACAGGAAACAGAGAGTAGGATTAAATGGGCAATTTTCTCAGTGGAAGAGAGTGGACAGTGGAGTGCCTCAGGGATCTGTATTGGGACCCTTACTGTTCAATATATTTATAAATGATCTGGAAAGAAATACGACGAGTGAGATAATCAAATTTGCAGATGACACAAAATTGTTCAGAGTAGTTAAATCACAAGCAGATTGTGATAAATTGCAGGAAGACCTTGTGAGACTGGAAAATTGGGCATCCAAATGGCAGATGAAATTTAATGTGGATAAGTGCAAGGTGATGCATATAGGGAAAAATAACCTATGCTATAATTACACGATGTTGGGTTCCATATTAGGTGCTACAACCCAAGAAAGAGATCTAGGTGTCATAGTGGATAACACATTGAAATCGTCGGTTCAGTGTGCTGCGGCAGTCAAAAAAGCAAACAGAATGTTGGGAATTATTAGAAAAGGAATGATGAATAAAACGGAAAATGTCATAATGCCTCTGTATCGCTCCATGGTGAGACCGCACCTTGAATACTGTGTACAATTCTGGTCGCCGCATCTCAAAAAAGATATAATTGCGATGGAGAAGGTACAGAGAAGGGCTACCAAAATGATAAGGGGAATGGAACAACTCCCCTATGAGGAAAGACTAAAGAGGTTAGGACTTTTCAGCTTGGAGAAGAGACGACTGAAGGGGGATATGATAGAGGTGTTTAAAATCTTGAGAGGTCTAGAACGGGTAGATGTGAATCGGTTATTTACTCTTTCGGATAGTAGAAAGACTAGGGGACACTCCATGAAGTTAGCATGGGGCACATTTAAAACTAATCGGAGAAAGTTCTTTTTTACTCAACGCACAATTAAACTCTGGAATTTGTTGCCAGAGAATGTGGTTCATGCAGTTAGTATAGCTGTGTTTAAAAAAGGATTGGATAAGTTCTTGGAGGAGAAGTCCATTACCTGCTATTAAGTTCACTTAGAGAATAGCCACTGCCATTAGCAATGGTTACATGGAATAGACTTAGTTTTTGGGTACTTGCCAGGTTCTTATGGCCTGGATTGGCCACTGTTGGAAACAGGATGCTAGGCTTGATGGACCCTTGGTCTGACCCAGTATGGCATTTTCTTATGTTCTTAATCTACAACACTGCGGCCTGAAGAGCACAGGAGGGAGGAGAGTAAAAGACAGGGGGAGAGGGAAGGGGGCTGCTGCTGGGCAAAGGGTACGAAGGAGAAAAGAGGAAGCTGCTAGGCAAAGGACGGATGGTAGAGAGAGAAGGGAAGCTGTTGCACAAGAAATGGAGTGGGAGAAAGAATGCAGTGCAAGGAGTGAGTGGAGGAAAAAGAAGGGAATGCAAGACAAGGAGTGGATGCGTGAGAAAGGGGGTAGAACAAATAGTTGGGGGAGAGAGGGATCGAGGGCAAGTGGTAGGGGGATGCAGGGCAAGGAGTGGAGTGGGAAGAAGAGGGGGATGCAGGGGAAAGAGAGCAAGAGGTAAAGGCTGGGTAAACAAATAAGTGTGGGAGTAGCTTGCTTATTGCGGCGGTTACTACCCCTAACCAATTAAGGCCTGGATTTATCAAAATGCGATAAGTATCGCATGCGATAACAAAAGGGGTGTGGTTTATGCTAATAGATAGTTTATTGCAATTTGTGCTAATTACCTATGTGAAGAGCTAAAGTAGTGCAAATTGTGATAATTTCCTGCATACAACCACAGAGAGAGAGAGAGGCCATGATGTCCTCTCCCTAGATCGGTATTTGTATCCCTATGGGAAGCCCACCTAGTAACTCGAGGTGAGGTTTAGGTATTAGTGTTTGGGGTTAGGGGGCCCCTTTGACATTCAACGTGAGATGTACGAACAGAACTGTGGTCTCTTGTGAACATTTGATTCTCTCCACCTAGCTTGATGGACACTCTATCTGGGTAACATCAAGCTAGGTGGAGAGAACATTGCACAAATCTCATCTTTGGGTGAGTTTCCTCACTCCGAAGGCATCAAATCTTCACAAGAGACCACTGTTCTGTTCGTACGTCTCACGTTGAATGTCAAAGTGGCCCCTAACCCCCTACACTAATACCTAAACCTCACCTCGAGTTACTAGGTGAGCCTCCCATAGGGATAAAAATACCGATCTAGGGAGAGGACACTATGGTTCTCTCTCTCTCTCTCCCTCCCCTCCCCAGATGGCTAGGCAGGAGCTTCAAACCTACTAAAACAGGACTTTCAGGAGATATCATGAAATGCACTAACAGCTTAACACTTCTGAGAAAGGTGTAGTTAAAATCAGCATTAAGTCTGTGCAATAGCACTTCACACACTGGCAAACCCAGCCTGCCCCTAACTCCTCCTCTTTTTCAGATTTGCATCACACCATACAATATGGTGCTATCGCATGCAAAACCGCCTTAGCGCATTTTGATAAATGACCCCCTACGCTAAGCTAGATACTTCACTACAGCACTGCTCTCTACATCAATGGTGGGGGTGGAAGGTAAATAGAACCAAAAAGTTACTAATAAGGGCCAAGAGTAACAGGCAAGTATGAGAAAAAAAAATAAGGTGATGTAATAAAAGCCTTCACAGTCCTCCCCTATTTAATTTCCTTGCTTTTCGCCCAAGTTATACAAACCCTATTCTCTATACTTGCTTCACCCATTTTATGTTTTCCAGGTTATTTCTTCCCTGTTCTTTGTTTTATCCAGGTTATTATTCCCTGTTCATTGTAAAACAAGACTTTGTCTATGTTATTTTGCTGGTTGTAATGTAAACCGAAGTGATAATTAATCTTGTTAATTGAACCTCGGTATATAAAAGTTATAAATAAATAAATAAATAAATAAATAAATAAAAGCTTGCTGGGCAGACTGGATGGGCCATTTGGTCTTCTTGTGCCATCATTTCTATGTTTCAATATGTTTCTATGAGATGCTGAAGCTAATAGCACCAAAGGGTTGGCTGTGCCTTTGTCACCAATGGAGAAAGTGCTGTGCCTGAGCAGCCATTGGTATGTTGCGGTGGCTGGCCGCTGTGTTCTGTGGCCAGCTCTACTCACCCCCCCCCCCCTGCGGCCATGTACTTCGCCCCGAGGCGCAGCCCAAGGAAGCCGCCGCTACTGCCGTCCTCCTCCGCAGTAACCTGAAGCTGATGCCGGTACACCTTCCCCCACAGGGTTCCTTAGGCACACGCGAGTGGCTCGCCCTGACCTTTAAAGGGGCCGTGGCGGGAAACTCACCTGTGGCCCCATCTGATGACATCAGCAGGAAGGCCTATATAAGGGCAGCTCTGCCCTCCCAGAATCACCTCAGCAACGGCCCTGCTCCGCATGGGTAGTGTGGTGTTCCAGCTCCTGCTCCAGTTCCTGCTCTAGCTCCTGCTCCAGTTCCTGCTCCAGTTCCCACTTCAGCTTCCTGGACTGCTCTTCTGGCTTTGCCCCTGGTACATCTCTTGGATTCCTCTGCTCGCTACCTGCCCCGACTTCAGCTTGTCTCCTGGATTCCTCTTCTCGCTGCCTGCCCCGACTTCAGCTTGTCTCCTGGATTCCTCTGCTCTTTACCTGCCCCGACTTCAGCTTGTCTCCTGGATTTCTCTGCTCACTGTCTGCCCCGACTCTGGCCTATCTGACTCTGCCTTCATCTAACGTCCACCTGGAACCTTCACACAGAGACCCTCACCTAAGTCCAGGTGGCCCCGGCACCCAAGGGCTCAACCTGTGGGGAATGAGGGCTGGTAGTGGTGAAGGTCCAGTAGGGTTTCTGCATCACTCCGGGCCACCTGCCTAAGGTAGGGGTTTGCCAGGTAAGTAGATGGGGGTGGGGGATGTAATTCTGAATATCTGCACCGGGTGCAGAAAAAGCTAGTCCTTACATTATTAAGAGTACAAGGGTGCAAGATGTCTTGTGGTCTAGGTAGCTCTTCCTAACTATTACCTTTGATTTTTGAAGGCAGCCTTGCTGCAGTTGATGTCACGACAGTCACTCTTCTTATCCCAGTTTTACAAATCAGGTGAAAAACAGGGTCCTGAGTCAAGACCCTATTGACTTCAGTTATGGTGATTCCAGTAACTAAAAAAGGTTCTGATTTAAGCTGAGAAACACTGACAGGTCGAGACAATAACCTGTGCATTAAGAGCCTGTATGCTGAATTTCAGTGCAGTTTTAACACACAGATTAAAACATTTTTAAACCCCCAATGCAATAAGCTAATACTATTTTAACTCAGGAGGGAAGGGGCTAAATGGAGAGAGCAGATAGGAACATTTCTCTTGTTATGCTCCTAATTTAGAAGAATCTTTCTTGTTGTGCTCCTAGTCGGCTATCTGGCCATACTTAAGACTTAAAAAATAAACGCACTGTTGAGCCTCTGCCATGTGTCCTTGTGAGGGGTGGGGGGGGGAACCCTGGAGGTGGTGGATCCAGTGTTAGAAACTTTACCTCTGACCAGGAATGTGCGCTCAGCCAGCGCACCTCTCTGCATTGGGAGGGAATGCTTAATACCCTCATTTGAATGTTATTTCCATGTGAGGGCACTGAGCTGCCCACATGTTTTTTTTGAACTCTCATTTTATTTATTTACTTATTTATTTTAAATTTTTAATACCGATGTTCTTGTATGAAATACAAATCACTCCGGTTTACATATAACAGTGAAATGCCCAAAAAAGGGGATGGGCTTTACATAGAACATTAGAACATTAGAATTTTGTGAGAGTAAAACCTCTTGTTGCATTGACAATAAAGTTTATGCTCACAAAATGTGCATTCAAGAGCAGGTAAACCTGTGCGTTAGGATGAACGCACCTTTCTGCAACGGCCTGTGAGTCAGAGTGAACTGAATCGTGAGCAATCTGACCCTCAATTGATACCATCCATACCATTATCATCCTCCCTATGACCCATCCACTTAAAGTCTAAGGATAGAAAAAAATCAAATTTATTTTTCTTTAATTTATTTTAACATTTATATGATACTCTAAACTTCGGTGCCATACACAATTACAATTGTTTCAGAGATGATGGAAAATGAGTCGGGATAAATAAGTTAAATTTATCAGGAGATGATGAAAAGTAATAACAAAGCAAAAGTGCTAATTATTAGTGGCAAGTTTGTTGGCATTTGGTATCCTGTCTAATGGGAAATTGACCAAGACCACCAACTTTCTTCATGTAGGCCACCAAATGCTTTCAGATGGAAATGATAACTGCTTGCTAACAACAGATCCAGATCAGCCTGTTAAATTTGATCTGTGAAAGATGACAACATTAACTATGTCAAACTGCATCTTAATACCGTTTGGCATTGCATATAATAGAAATAAAAGGAATACAAAATTTTCACATCACGCTCATTGTTAACTTCTTTTAAGTCCTTGCATACATAATATCTCCTTTCTGTTTCACGTTTCTGCCTATTGTAACAAACTATTCAGTTATTCTTCCTTGTAGGAATGTGTGCAGATATAATTTTCAGTTTGATTCGTTGCATTGTTTTCAGCCTGTTTTTTGTCAATTTGTTTTGGATTTAAAAAAAATGAAAATGACCTGATTTGGTTCAGTAAATAAATTTGTTTAAAACCTAATTCCTCATACCTTAAACCATCCATCTCCTCCATGTCATCCAGCGTAATCATTCCATCTCCAAGGAAAATGTACAAGAAGCCAAATGGATCAAATAGAAGCTGTCCACCCAGGTGTTTTCTGTGAAGTTCGGCTACTTCTAAAAACACTCTTTCTGTTCTCATATCAACCTGATTAGGATTTTTCCTGCATTAACAAAGCAATGAAACAGTTCTTACAGCCTACAAGCTTGTATGTCTAACACAAATACAAGAACGGCATTAAAATTGGATAATCCAATCAAAAAACAGAAAAAGTACCACAGTAACACAAAATAATTTTCTGCCTTATTTGGGCCACATGTGCTGAAAGTTTTCACCACAGACTCCGTCTACATATGATCCTGTTTACAATGGCATATCTTACTGCTTTACCTAAATAAATCATGTGTTTTATAATAAAATATTTGAATAATTTTAGAGTAAAACAAAAGGGGAGATTGTTGCTAATAATGGAAAAGACAGCCCTGAACTAAATATATGCAATATAATGCATATAAAATATGCAAGTAGCATTTTTTACTTTACTGGTACCTGGATACTGTATATTCTACTACTCTAAGAATGTGGTCGTGTGGTCCAATGGCCCATCGCTCTTGGTTAGTTGTATAGGACACATACAGCTTTCCATTTTTCTTATAATTGGGATGGAATGCAAGGCTTAGCAGTCCTCTTTCATCTCCTCCCTGCAGTCAAATGAAAAACACAAAGAATTGTGAAGTTAATTATGTTCTTTATTGTGTTTCAGCTGGACACCCTCCCCGCGCCCCCCCCCTCCCCCCAAAAAAAAGTCTCTCGCTCTTTCTTTCTTCTGGATAATCTTTGCCCAAACTCTTTTCTTTCTTCCTTGACTATTGCAGAAAAAAAAAGGATTATAAAATATTTCTCTTTTGGGGAACTGTTTAAGAACTAGGACAAGACAAGCTGGTCTTGTGTGGTTATCTATGCACAAGACTCTTAGACCACTTCTGTTGTAGTGATTTGTCTGCGTAATCTTTTGGTAGCCATGAAGACAAGCTGAAGTGCTGTGAAGAATTCTTTGCTAAGTTACTAGGGTTGCTAGTAGTTCTTAGAAGACAAATAAAAAGGTTCATAATCGGCAGCCACTTCCAATCCCAGCATCCAAAACCTTAAAACACAGTGTCAGCTGCCAACTCCCACTGTCTTGGCAATATGTTTAGAAAACAGTTAAATTGCTTGTGTAATATATAAGCCTTTGTTTTACCCTGGAGGCAGCTACATCACTTGTCACAACTATGGTGGTCTGTTCATCTTAGGAACATGGTAATGCAGGTAATAAGAAGCTACATCATTTCAGATGTTCTACATAGAAATCACAGCTTCCCATGTGGCCATTCACTGCGGAAGGTTTCCAGCATTCATTTTTTTCTTTTATAGAAAAAGAAAATCCTTAAAACAACTTTCTTTCATTATTATACATACCACACAGATTAGTACTGTATATGTTAAGTGCCATGTTAATGTTCCATTACTGTGCAAATACAAACATAATTATATAGCAGAGGACACGCAGCCTTGCTTCCAAACATGACTGAATGTCACCATCCGCCTTCAATTTCACTCTGCCTTTCTTTTTTTTTTAAACAGAACAAGTTCACCACATAGATTGTTTTGTTCTTCAAGCACTGCAAGATTAAGAAGCCAGAGATAAAAAAAATAAGCATTTCTTTCTGACTCAATAATGTTCTTTATTCAAATCAGATGGGTACTGAAATTAGAAAAATGAAAACGTGTAAATGTGATTGCACCTGGCATTAATTCATCTGTAGTGCTGAAATTGATCAGTGTCTCTTGCATGCCACAATTTTAAGAATTCCTTTACTTGTTGATAACTAGGGCACTCGTTTTCCACATCATATGGATATGTAAAGAAAGACAAGCGGAAGAATTCTGTTGTATGGTGGACCCCTGACCGAGACGAGGTTGACGCCACTCCCAGGGGAAAGCCCCTGCGGGTCCTCGTCGTCGGAAGGCGGCTGTGAAGAGCTGACCCAACAAGAGCTTCATCTTTACCAGCCCTCATTCCCCGCAGGTTGAGCCCTTGGGTGCCAGGGCTGGCAGGACTTAGGCATGGGTCACACGGGCGTAGCCCTCCCTGAGGAGGGGTGAGGAAGCAGAGTCGGACGTATCAGAGGTCGGGGCAGGCAGCAGTTGAGGAGCGTCGGGAACAGGCAGATGGTCGGGGCAGGTGGCAGACAAGCAGAATCCGAGGGCCAAGCGAGGGTCAGAGCTGGGAGACCAGTCCGAGAGGGCAAGGAGGAAGTGGAAGCCAGGAGCGGAGAAGGAAGGCAGGAAGGCAGGAACCAGGAGGGAGCAGGAACGTAGGACCAGGAAACAGAACGCAGGAGCAGGAACCAGGATACAGGAACATCGGAGCAGGATTCAGGATCGGGCAACAAACTGACCAGAGGAGAGACCTGTTGCCGAGGCAAGGTCTCATGGGCTGGGCCGGGCTAAATAGGCCCCAAGCCCTGACGTCACGGATGATAGTAGGCATTTCCCGCCTCTGGCCCTTTAAGAGGCGGGGCAGATCGCGCACGCACGCCTAGGAGGGCCAGAGGGATGCCGGCGTCGGAGGAGGTGTGTCGGTCTGGTCGGGCCGCGGAGAGAGCTTCGTGGGGGGCCAGCTCCCGGGCTCCGAAGGTAGGGCTGCCAGCCGCGGTGGTATGCACAACAAATTCTTTGGTTTGCATGCCTTGTTACATAGTTCTCTGTACTAAGAATTAAACATTGGAAGCTTAAACTTGAGAATCAATGAGGCACTTGATTTTGCTAGTAGTGACTCAGAAGATATGTTCTCTTTGTTTTCCATTAACTCTCTTTAATTTAATTGTCCAATCTGTATTTTCATCTTAATCCTAGTAAAAATAACAAAGGTTAAGAGGTTGAAGGATTAACCTTTCAACATCCATGCCGCCAGAGACAAGGCTTGAAGATTGGGGTGGCGAAGGCACCCGTTGTTTTGAGTGATTAGAAGCGGGTCTGTTCCCAAAGGAATGTGCCTGCGAATGGAGAGATCCTGAAGTATTGGACACCACACCTGGCGGAGCCAGTGGGGAGCTATCAGGATCATAGTTCCCTTGTCCTGACGTAACTTCACAAGAGTCTTCGAGAGAAATGGTAGTGGAGGGAATGTGTATAGGAGACCGGTTACCCATGATAGGCAGAACGCGTCTCTTGGTGGATAATGTTGGCTGCGAATGAGAGAGCAGAAATTGCCTACTTTGTGATTCTGGGGTGATGCAAAGAGGTCTATTTGAAGATAACCCCATTTTTGGAAGATGGTGTTTGCTACTGAGGGGTTTAGAGACCACTCGTGTGGTTGGAAGGCGCGACTCAACTTGTCTGCCAACACGTTGTCCTCTCCCGGCAAGTAGGTGGCCCTGAGGTACATCGAGTGGGAGAGGGCCTCCGCCCATATCTGTGCAGCTTCCTGACACAGAAGGTAGGGGCCTGTTCCTCCCTGCTTGTTGATGTACCACATGGCCACCTGGTTGTCCGTCTGGATCAGGATGACTTGATTGGATAGGTGGTCCTGAAATACTCTGAGCGTATTGGATTGCTCGCAGCTCTAGGAAATTTATCTGGTGTTTGGCTTCCTCTGGAGACCAAGAACCTTGTGTCTGCAGATCGGCTACGTGGGCTCCCCATCTGCAGTTGGAAGCGTCAGTGGTGAGAATTATTTGAAGGTCTGGCGCCTGAAAGGGCAAGCCCTGTAGAAGATTGGTCTGATTTGTCCACCAGGCGAGAGAGAGATGGAGGAAGTCGGTTACGTGGACAATGGTCGACAGGGGCTGAAGGGACTGAGTCCACTGCAACCTTAGAGTCCACTGCATGACTCTCATGGCCAAACGGGCCATTGGGGTGACCTGAACTGAGGACGCCATGTGTCCCAGGAGGATGAGAAAACGGTGTGCAGTCGTTGAATGTTGAGACCGCAGCTGATGCGCCAGAGACATGAGAGTGAGAGCTTGTTGTCGAGGCAGGAAAGCCTTTGCCTGCAAGGTATCCAAGTCTGCCCCAATGAACGATAAGGTTTGAGATGGGACTAAGCAGGATTTGTCATAACTGACGAGAAATCTGAGTGAAATTAGAGTGTTTAAGGTGAGATGTAGGGACGACAGAGAGGCTTGCTGAGTCGGAGCCCTGAGTAACCAATCGTCAAGATAGGGGTAGACGTGAACACCTTGAGTCCTGAGGAAGGCTGCAACCACGACGAAGCATTTTGTGAAGACTCGTGGTGCAGATGCGAGGCCGAATGGAAGCACTTGGTACTGATAGTGCTTGGGGCCTATGAGAAACCTCAGGTATTTGCAATGGGATGGAGTTATCGCAATATGAGTGTATGCGTCCTGGAGATCTAGAGAGCAGAGCCAGTCTCTTCTTTGTAGAAGAGGAAGAAGTGAGCCCAAGGTTACCATCTTGAACTTTTCTCTCTGGAGGTACTTGTTTAGGGCTCGTAGATCCAGAATTGGACGAAAGCCTCCCGATCTTTTGGGGATTAGAAATGGTCTCGTAGAACGGGATCTGGTTGGTGGCGGGTAGGACTTCTTTGGACGGAAGAAAGACTTTTTAGAATCCTTCCGGAAGGGATGTTTGGAAGAGTAATCCGAAGGTATCAGAGAGAGCTGTCTTAGGGTCTCGTGATGGTCCTTTAATTCAGCCACTGTCTTTTGAATCTGCTCTCCAAATAGATTGTCTCCGACACAGGGGAGGTTGGACAATCTGTCCTGGACTTCAGGTCGAAGGTCTGAAGATTTGAGCCAGGCCCATCATCTTGCTGAAATAGCAGCTGCAGATACCCTGGTTGCAGTGTCAAAGATGTCATAAGATGTTCTGATCTCATGTTTGCCTGCCTCAAAACCCTTATTAAGTAAGGTTTGTAGCTGTTCTTGAAGTGGCTGAGGCATGGAGTCTGTCAGATCTTGTATCTGCTTAAAGAAGACCCTATTATATTGGATCATATAAAGTTGGTAAGCGGCTATTTGAGAGATGAGCACTGATCCTTGGAAGAATCGGCAACCAATGGCATCTAGAAACTTCTGCTCTTTTTCAGGGGGAAAAGAAGTGTGAGGTTTTGATCTTTTTGCTCTTCTGTGCAGATTCAACTACCACAGATTGGTGATCCAATTGAGGTTTTTGAAAACCTGGAGTTGACTGCACCAAATAGGTAGTGTCAGCTTTTCTGTGGACTGGTGCAATGGCGCCAGGATGTTCCCAGTTCTTCTGGAAGAGGTCCAGAAGAACTTGGTGGACAGGGATGGAGGTTATTTCCTTGGAGCATCAAGGAATTGGAGCAACTCCATCATCTGATGTATATCGTCCTGTTCAGTCTGTAATTGGAAGGGAACCAATTACGACATTTCTTTCACAAAATTTATGAAAGAAAGGTCCTCTGGAGGAGAACGCTTTCTACTCTCAGTGGGTGAAGGTGGTGATGGTAAGTTATCGGTGTCTGGTGAGGAGTCATCAGTCCAGGTATCATAAGGATCAGCACCTGTCTCTCTAGGAACTAGAGGGGCACGGGGTGTTGGATACCTGAAGGCCCCGCTCTAGGCTCCGAAGAAATCGAAGGAATTACCAGAGGCACCAATGAATGCATCGAAGGTCTCGGCGCAGGCATCGAGGGCATCGATGGATGGCTCGATGGCGCCGACGGACATATCGGCACGATGGAATCGGTGGCGATGACTGTAACAGTCTCGATGGCTGAGGCAGAACTCCCGATGGAGGGATGCGGAATGGTGTTTCTCCTCCCGATGACAGAGCAAGCGGGGAGGGCACCGGAGCCATCGGTGACCCGGGGTCCATCGGTGGAAAAGTGTCAATAAGCGCTTCCATCCTGGATAGCAGCGGTGCCAACGCTGCTGGAATCGGGTCGGTGGTCAGTTCCACTATCGGCACCGGTGTCTGTGCCAGGGGAACCTGGAGTCATTGCATCGCCTTGTCAATGGCCTCCTGAACTGTCCGGTCCAGTTCTTCTCAGAGACCTGGAGCAAGCAGCCCCGGCTCCGGAACAGAAGGAGGCAGAGGCATAGCCGGAGAGACCACCGTTAAAGGCGGAGTCATGGCTCCTGATGCCCCATCGGGAGAGGGTTGCCTCGGTGACCTGGTCGCCGAAAAGGTCGATGCCTTTTCTGGACAGGGTTTCTTCGACGGCGGCTCGGACGATGGCGAGGTCGATGATTTTGCTCCCTTGATGGTCTGAGTCTTTCGGTGCCGATGGCGATGTTTCTCCCTACGATCCCCTCGGTCTTGAGGGGGAGTAGAGGGTGTCGATGGCCGAGAAGTCATCGATGCCGGGCGGTCACCGGCCAGTTGTTGATGCTGGCACGAAGTTGACGGTGCCGGTTCAGACGACATTGATGCAATGGACGGAGTTAGGGGTTGAGCACGGAAGAGAAGTTCCATCTTCTCCATTCTGGCCTTGCAACCTTTTGGTGTCATTAGGGCACATTTGGTGCAGGTCAAGACATCGTGCTCTCGTCCAAGACACATTACACAGACTTTCAGCTCGATACAGTAAAGTTCAGTTGAAGATTTCTCGTCTGTAACGAGCTCGCTGCGCACAATTCGGACGCGTAAGGCAAACCAGCGATACAGTCTCCAGTTTTGTGCGTCCGTAGCGCTTCTTAAAACAGACGCGTAACCCTTCCCGCACCCGGCATGTAAATGAACGAATTAGCTGTATAATGAAGGAATTAGCTATTCCCCTCCGATACCGTAACGGGCACTCAGGTTCTCTCATTAGTAACGCACTGTTTTGCCGCGGCGGTAACGTGTTAGTTTACCGCCTCCCCCTAATAGGAGTTAGGACTGTGAGACTAGTAACAAATCCATCGACACCGCTTAAGATACTCAAAAACAATAAAACACAATTTAAAAAAAAAGCGATACAGAGATGATCGAGAAAATGTAATGATGTGGGACACATAAAACCTATCAGAAGAAAAAAATAAAAATTTTTAAATACCTGTCGGAGGGCCGCGTGGTTCCAGGCGGCCGGCGGCGGCGGGAGCCGGGTGGTCGCGTGTTAAATCTAGGCCGCGGGCGGGTGGGTGCCTGTTCCAGGCAGCGGCGGCGGGGGGACACGCGTTAGTTCGAGACGGCCGGCGGGCGGTGGGTGGTCGCGTGTTAAATCTAGGCCGGGTCCGCACAGGCGCGCATTCATTCACTGCCGGTGGGGGCTGCCGGCAGCCCCCACCTGCAGTGAATGAATGCGCGCCTGTGCGACCCCTGCGATTCGGCGCTCAAGGCGTGACGTCACGGCATGTGACTGCCTTGAGCGCCAAATCGCAGGGGTCGCACAGGCGCACATTCGTTCATTCACTGCCGGTGGGGGCTGCCGGAGAGGCAGCCCCCACCGGCAGTGATTGAATTCATTCATCCAGGCGGAGGAGCCGGCTGCTTTCGCCACCGGCTCCTCCGCCTGGATGAATGAATGCGCGCCTGTGCGACCCCTGCGATTCGGCGCTCAAGGCGTGACGTCACGGCATGTGACTGCCTTGAGCGCCAAATCGCAGGGGTCGCACAGGCGCGCATTCATTCATTCACTGCCGGTGGGGGCTGCCGGAGAGGCAGCCCCCACCGGCAGTGATTGAATTCATTCATCCAGGCGGAGGAGCCGGCGGCTTTCGCCACCGGCTCCTCCGCCTGGATGAATGAATGCGCGCCTGTGCGGACCCGGCCTAGATTTAACACGCGACCACCCGCCGCCCGCCGGCCGTCTCTAACTAACGCGTGTCCCCCCGCCGCCGCTGCCTGGAACAGGCGCCCACCCGCCCGCGGCCTAGATTTAACACGCGACCACCGGCCCCCCGGATCCCGCCGGCCGCCTGGACCCACGCGGCCCTCCGACAGGTATTTAAAAATTTTGATTTTTACACTTCCTGGTGCCTGTCATTTCAAATGTCATTTGAAATGACAGGTACCAGCGCACCCAGGTTAATGTATAGGCGCTGTATTAAGCGCCTATACAGTAAAATGGGTTACGCGGGCATAACCCTTCCCTACCGCTTTAAAGCCGCGGCATGCATTTGCATGCGATTAGAGGAGAGTATCGGGGAGTTAGTGAAGAGAACTGTGCGTGCGGGGAGGAAGGGTGCGCCTGACACTACCTGACACTACCGCACTGTTTCTACCGCGGCCTTACTGGATCGACCTGTTTATCGGGGTCTGTAATGGACATGGTATGAATACAGTCCGGGCACCGACGAACCCCGACGCCATGGCCATAGAAAAAATCGAGCCGCGGTATGGTCAATGGCCAGTAGGCCGCTAGGGCCGAACTCAACGGTAATCGACGGAAAATGGGTAGAAACTTACCGTAGTACTGCGGCTTGAAAAAAGTTAACAGGGGGACCCCTGTGGGGCAGTTTAACTTTTAATAATTCCGTGAGGAAAATTCCTATCAGGAATCTCTACAGAGCTCCTTAACCGCAAGGCTACTGCTGCGCGGAAAAAAGAAGACTGAAGGGGAACCCCTGCTGGCTGCAGGGTTAGTGCCTTGCTGGGCATGCCCAGTAGGGACCAGTCAAAGTTCTGGAAACTTTGACAAAAGTGTTCCGTGATTGGGCTCCATCCTGTGATGTCACCTATATGTGAGGACTACCATCCTGCTTGTCCTGTGAGAAACTAAATATCTTTGTGTATTTCTGTGTGTATATCCCCATTATTGACTTTTAATTGGCTAGAATGAGCTAACTAAACTTTATGTGGAGACAGAATCTTGTAACTTTTCTGGTTTTCAAAGATGGGGAATGATTTGGGGAAAGGGTGTGTCAGGGGGGTGGGGGGGACAAAGTGGACAATTTTCCCCTGGGAATAAATGAGTTGTGGGGGTGGGGGTTGGAATTCAAGTCCTTAGTTCTCCAGAACCACTGGGCTGATTTGAATGAAACTTGATAACTGGACAGAGGGCAGAATGAAAGTGACAGTTCGGGATTGATTTGTGTGGGTAGGTGGGGGGGGGGGGCGCACAGGAAGGGGGTAAAGTTGGTACCTTTTGAAAAGAAATGCATAGGGAGGTTGAGCTAAGGCTATCTAGAATGTCACACTTTCTACTTATATTCCTGGACTTCAAAAAATGAAATGCATGGAGAGGCACATTTCCATCTATAATTAGCATCGCACATACTTTGATATGAATCTGTGGAGTCTCTCCGCAGCATATTCATATGGCATGTGTTAAAACTTTATTAATGAATGATCTGCTAAAACTTTATACCGCAAGTTTAAAGGAAAAATACAATTTTATGTTGGCTATATTTATTTTCCAAATTTTTAAAAAAGAATGAACTTTAGAGATGAATATTACAGTATACTCAATTGGACTGCTAAACAAAAATACAAATTGCTTTGTGTCATTCAATAGTTGTAATGGGGACTAATTTTCAAATAGTTTGTCTTAAGAACATAAGAACATAAGAAATTGCCATGCTGGGTCAGACCAAGGGTCCATCAAGCCCAGCATCCTGTTTCCAACACAGGCCAAAACCAGGCAACAAGAACCTGGCAATTACCCAAACACTAAGAAGATCCCATGCTACTGATGCAATTAATAGCAGTGGCTATTCCCTAAGTAAAATTGATTAATAGCCATTAATGGACTTCTCCTCCAAGAACTTATCCAAACCTTTTTTGAACCCAGCTATACTAACTGCACAAACCACATCCTCTAGCAACAAATTCCAGAGCTTTATTGTGCATGAGTGAAAAAGAAGTTTCTCCGATTAGTCTTAAATGTGCTACTTGCTAACTTCATGGAATGCCCCCTAGTCCTTCTATTATTCGAAAGTGAAAAGAACCGAGTCACATCTACTCGTTCAAGACCTCTCATGATCTTAAAGACCTCTATCATATCCCCCCTCAGCCGTCTCTTCTCCAAGCTGAACAGCCCTAATCTCTTCAGCCTTTCCTCATAGGGAAGCTGTTCAATCCCCTTTATCATTTTGGTTGCCCTTCTCTGTACCTTTTCCATCGCAACTATATCTTTTTTGAGATGCGGCGACCAGAATTGTACACAGTATTCAAGGTGTGGTCTCACCATGGAGCGATATAGAGGCATTATGACATTTTCCGTTCTATTAACCATTCCCTTCCTAATAATTCCTAACATTCTATTTGCTTTTTTGACTGCTGCAGCACACTGAGCTGATGATTTTAAAGTATTATCCACTATGATGCCTAGATCTTTTTCCTGGGTGGTAGCTCCTAATATGGAACCTAACATCGTGTAACTACAGCAACGGTTATTTTTCCCTATATGCAACACCTTGCACTTGTCCACATTAAATTTCATCTGCCATTTGGATGCCCAATCTTCAAGTCTTGCAAGGTCCTCCTGCAATGTATCACAGTCTGCTTGTGATTTAACTACTCTGAATAATTTTGTATCATCTGCAAATTTGATAACCTCACTCGTCATATTCCTTTCCAGATCATTTATATATATATTGAAAAGCACTGGTACAAAGTCTGCAGACACAAACCTTGCACCTAATTTTCAAAGGTAAACTGCATGTGCCAGCATGTGGACTTTGTGCCAGCTTTTTCTAACTTTGCCCTGTACATGCCCCTGGGGATACATCTCCTCAATCTGGATAAAACCACATGATTTGTGCTAAGGAAACCCCTCCCACCCCACTACATGTTCTTTCTAGCCAGATTGAGGGTAGGCAACTTTCAGACAGCTAAACCAACTTACCCAGGTAAAATGGCTTTGAAAATGTGCACACACAGGAAAAGATGCTAATTGATTTCACCGATGGAATATTCACATAGAAATATATGTAAAGTAAATTAATTCTGTCTGGTTTTAGCTTTAATTGTGTGAATTGGAAATCTGTCACTGGTTGAAACTGGTAAACAGTTGTGAAGGCTGGGCTGAAGGAAAGTGCAGATTGCCAATGGCACTGAAATACTAGAGAGTGGTGAATGACTTGGGGGGAATATGCAATAACTGTTGATGTGTGTGTGTGTGTTTGTGTGGGTGGGTGTGTGTTTGTGTGGGTGGGTGTGTGTTTGTGTGCGCGTGCGTGCGCACATCAAAAGACTGTACTTTCTAAGGGTGCAGTACACGGAAAACCATTTTATGCATTTTATGAATTACCTTTTTAGGCCTTCATTTACAAAGTAAAGAAAAAACATGCCAAATGGGGAGATAGTGTCTATTTAACTGTCTGTGATCTTGTGTCAATAGACTTAACGAGAGAACGGATTACAGTACAAATTAAGATTGAATAGTTGGGGAGGTCAGTTAGTCAAATGTGAAAGTTTAAAATTTTTGGTGGCATGGCATCCATGTCATTTCATAGCATTCCTGTTGGCATTAGCATGCTATCTGCACTAAACAGGTTCAGTGTGCACTAAACTGTTGTGCATGTTAAAGTCTGTTACTACAGAGGAAATCTTATTAGCTTGTGGTACCCACAAGATCAGGTGTGTATGTGGGCTGTGAAATTACTGTGGCAAAATGAATAGTACTCTCACAAATGTGTAGAGCCAGTGGCATAGATGACCTTTACTTGTTTTGAGTCTGCACGTCAGTGCAGAATTCATTGGTATGTGCATGCAGAGTGAATGTATGCATGAGCTGACAAACACGTACATCAGTTATTCCAATCAGAGAAAAGGAAGTATATTGCTGTCACACTGACTTAATGAACTGGTTCCTATTGCACAATTTTTGCATGGAATGGGGCAGTAAAGAAACAAATGAAGAGGTCCATATTCAAAAGCCATTTAGAGTGAGAACTCACAAGCTCTCCATCTAAATGGGTTATACTGCATATTGAGCCTCTTATCCGGCTAATTATAGCTGGATATGTTGTTATATGGCTACAATTTAGCCAGATATAAAAGGGGCATTTTGATAGGGCAAAGGCCCCCCAAACAGCCCATTTAATGTTAACCAAAAATTATTGAGGCCAGGAGTCCCCCTCCCCCACCCCCTGCTCCTACGTCCCTTTATACTTAAAAAATTAAATCTCATGGGCTCCAGATTCCCCCTCCCCTCCCCAACACCCACCCCAATCCTTTACCTTCTTCTCCCCTCCCCTACCCCATACCTTCATTTGAAGTTGGTCTCCGGGATCGCGGTAGCCTCCTACTAAGATACAGCACCGGCACCTCTGCTGACACCTCTGCCCTTGCCAGGCAACCTCGATGGAGCTCCAGGAGGCTACCGCGATGCTGGAGACCAACTTCAAACAAAGGTACGGGGCAGGGGGAGGGGATTAGAAGGGAAACAGTTGGGGGTGGGAATTTGGGGGAGGGGTGGATAACTTCTCTACTAAATGTCCTACTAAATATGTACCCCTATGCTTTAAAATGGGATGAAAATGAGCTTCGAAATCAATGCAGGGACAAAATTATATTTATAGTATTTGCATCGACTGCACTTAGAGCAGTGGCTCACAGGTCCAGTCTTCAAGGCTCCAAGTCTGGTTTTCAGGATAACATCAATCCATATTCATGAGTTTTATATTTGTACACATGGGATCTCAGAACCAGATTAATTTGTATATTTTGCTTACTCAGATAACCAGACCTGAGAATCACAGATTAGGAGCTTCCATCAGGAAGATCCACCATAAAAATAATCTGCCTGGGAGAAAGATATCGGGTGAGAAACCTTGTGTGCTGCTTTTACCTGATTTCCTGCCTGAACCGGGGGTTTGAGGAGACTTTTGAGCCCCAACGGAGGTGGAATTTGCCAGCTTGGCTGCCCCGAACCGGAAACGGAACTGGAGGCGGGACTATAAAATCTGGGCCAACGGCGTTACCAATTTGAAAAAGATATCGGGTGAGAAACCTTGTGTGCTGCTTTTACCTGATTTCCTGCCTGAACCGGGGGTTTGAGGAGACTTTTGAGCCCCAACGGAGGTGGAATTTGCCAGCTTGGCTGCCCCGAACCGGAAACGGAACTGGAGGCGGGACTATAAAATCTTGGCCGATGGCGGCGCGCAGTCGACGCCAGGCGCGCCGCCAAAGCCGCGCGCTCCTAAGGGGCGCGCGCTCATCTGGCTTAGCCTGGCTTTGCCTGAGTAGCCTGGAAGGTTCGGAACTGTAAGTGATATTTATATTTGAAACATATTAAGGACATTTCCTATTTTGCCCATATCTTTCTTCAAGAGATTCGTCATTAAAGATATATAGTACAAGATCCTATCTACAGCCAGAATTGTCCAAGTTATTGTTTTCAATTATTAAGATGCCTCATACAAAGAGAAAGGCAAGACTACGCCTTGTCTCTACTAATGCCCCATTACCTGGACAAAGACTGGTAGCAGATTGGCTGGAAACATCTCAATTGACCCCTGAGGTACAGGCCGCTGTGCGGGATGGTTTAGAGCCAAACCTCCCACACCTGGCCTCGGAAATATCTTTAAGTCCGGGGGCACCTGAAGTTCCATCTCCTCCAGGCTATAAGGGGAGTTCTCCCCTAGTAGAGCCTGAAGATAACCGATTAGAGGAAATTGGAATTGGAATGGTATTAAACCTGCAAGAAGAAGAACAAAAAAGGAGTGGTAAATTGGAGGAATCACCTCAGATGGGAAAAGATCAGGAAGTTGTTGCAGAAGGAGGATCCCAAATAGAACCTAGAGACTCTAGTACACCAAAGATGTCTATTAGAAAGTGGTTGACTCGTTAGATTCAGTTAAAGTAAATGTAATGAAGCCCAATACAGTTACATTAGATTCCCTTTGGAATTATATGGCAAAGATTGATACCCTCATAGTAAACCTGACAGGTGAAGTAAGACAGACTAATATATCTTTGAAGGAGAATAGTAAAAAGATTAAAGAACAACAGGAAAAAATAGGTAATTTAGATATTCGGTTGAAACAGGTTGAGAATGTTCAGGAGATTCAAATGAAAAATGAAATGTTATATCAAAGAAAAATAGAATCACTGGAAAATACAGTGAGGGCATTGAATTTAAGGATAACAAATTTTCCTGTTTCTGATTATTTAAGTCCAACTGAATTATTTAGAACATATGTTATCAAAATTCTTAATATACCTGAACAAGCTATTCCAGTAGTAGTCAGAGCCTTCTATGTTGGGCTAAAAAAGAGAAAAGAGCAGGTAGAAAAAATAGAAAAAGTAGATAATGGGAGAGAACAAATAGAGGAATCATCCATAAATATGTCAGACTTATTACAGAAGTCTCAAGAAGATCTGGATATTAAAGATAGATGTACTTTATTGGTCCAATTTGTGTTTATTACGGATAAAGACAATGTTTTAAAGTTATTTTTTCGAAATAGATCAAAAAAATTTTTTGGTCAGAAAGTTTGGATCTATCCTGATTTGGAGAAAAATACTCAACTGCGTAGAAAAAAATTTATGGGTTTAAAAAAAAGAAGTAGAAGAAAAAGGAGGTTTCTTCTTTTTAAAATATCCTTGCAGGTGTGCAATCAAACTGGGGGGAAAGGAATATTCCTTTCTAGACCCAGAACAGTTACAAAACCTCCTCGGTAAACAGAGTCAGGTAATTAAGGAATAAAGAGAGTTTCAGGTACTAGATTAAGTAGTATTTCATTTCCTATAAATTAGGCTCCCTTTCACTTTTAAGTAATGACTCTCAAAAATTTTCCTGTTGTTAGTAAGGACATTTACTGAGGAAGATGTTTGCTAAATGTGAGTCTTAAATGAACACTTTGTTAAAAAATTTTTTTTTTTACATGGGATGTAAATGACCTGTATTTCTGTTGACAGATATTTGTTAAAATTCTTGTATTGGATGTGAAAATTCATAAATTAAAAAAAAAAAAAATCTGCCTGGTGGATGGCACTCTTTCAGTAATCCTTTACCTTTCTCTTTAAGCAGTGCTTATCCAGCAATCATTGGCAGTGAGGCAGCAGTGTTAAGAAAGGCAAATAGAATGAATACTTGAAAACCTTTAATCCTACTTTAGTAAACAGGAAAACAGAGTGTCTGTTAATCAGAAAATTGATAACTATATTTGACTTCTCGGATAAGATGGTGAATAATATGGATCAAAATTTGCTTCATAGATTGCTCTATCTAAAACATACTGGGGAGTGGGGGTGGGGGGGGTTGATGGCAATTTTGTAAAATAAGGGCCAAGATGCCTACATTTTGGCTAGCTGGGTTAAGATGATTTTTTGCTGAACCCAGCTGGCTAGGTTTTTGGTTGAAAATCATTCTACTTATAGCCTGCAAAGTCTTATCCGGTGAGAAATAAGCCACTCTGCCTTGGATGTCTAGCACTGCAAATCAGCACGGGAGCGATCACGAGTAAGACCCAGATACTTTGGATGACTTTTGAATGGGATGATGGTTTCGCAACTGACATTCAGCTTGGTGTTAAGTCATCTGTCAGCATGATGAAAAGTACTATTAAAGGTCTTTGTGATGTTAAGTCTGAATCTCTTGTTCTGGAAATTGTTACTCATTAAGAAGGGTAATTTTCAAAGCTTTTTCTGTGGGTAAACAGCTGTTTACCCAGGGAGAAAGCCTGACTGTAGACTGCCCACTCCCTCATTAAGGGTAAAAATACCCCACATAAAAAAAGAGGTAGGGAAGGGACACAGAAAAGTTGGAATAGAGAAAGTGCGTGCAGGGCTTTAATTTGAAAGTCATGTGGGTACTTTGTGCCTACTTCAAAGCAGGTACAAATGTATGTCGGCACGTTGGACCTACTGTCCCCCTCACTAGCTGGATTTTCAAAGGGAAACCCCATGCAGGGTTTCAAAGTGAAATACCTATGGGACTGCAAGCACCATGATAATTTAAAATTGCCCCTAAAATGAGATCTTAAACCATTCTGAAAACACGCTTTTCCTTCAGTAGGCACTATATTCAATAAGCCAAAGAATATGCAAGTTATCCAGTTAACTTTATCCAAATAGTCAGCAGAACTTATCCAGATTCAATTTTCCACTGAATATCTGGATACAGTTATCCAGATAACTTTAGTTTGCACAGATTTAGCTGGTTGGCTCTCAATATAGGCACTATTTAGTTAAATGTTAGCCTGCCTTCACCATAGCTCCAGTCCCACCCTCTTTTGTCTGGATAACTTTGTCCACAAAAAAAAAGTGCAGTTAACCAGACTAAGGGGATATATTTTTAAAGGGGAAAATTATGCAAGTTAAAACCAATATTATCCACATAAATCTTCTGAATATCAACTTCTTAGCCTTATTTGGTTAGATACAGTATTAGCTTTAAGTGCTGCCATAGTGAAATAAATTGTTAGCTTTATAAAGAAAGAATAAAATCAACACTCAAATGTGCACAATTACCAGTTTATACAATTGTTACTACACAGTGGAAAACTAATTAGGGACCTCTGAAGAATAAGCCTATGAGGATTAGAGGGAAGGCCTGTAAGCTAATATATGATATGTAATTTCTGACTCTCAAAACATAGGATAAGATGGGGAGAGAAGAAAGAAGAGAGTAGAAGAATATGAAAAAAGGGAGAGCTGAGAGACAGTGGTGGGAAGAGACGAGGGTAGGAGAGAGGGACTGTGTTGTGGACGGGCTGTAGGGGAAGGGGAGGTAGGAGACTGTTGGATGAGCTGGAGTTGGGAAGGAGAATGACTGGTGAGACTTTGAATGTTTCCCTAGCTTTAGTTTTGGCCACACGAGTCTTCCCCATGGCCACATTACCTGCTCTTCTCTGGACATTTAAATATAGACTGGTCAGTCACACTCATGACTCTCTATGTTTTTTTTCTTTTTTTTTTGCTGGAGAAGCTATAATTTGTAATGAGTTCAGTACTCCCATATTATTTGCAAAAGTGGCTATTCCCTAAGAGGTAGATTTTAAAAGCATGGGATCTATTTAAAGTCTGGGTAATTGCCAGGTACTTGTAACCTGGATTGGCCACTGTTGGAGACAGGATGCTGGGCTTGATGGACCCTTGGTCTGACCCAGTATGGCAATTACTTATGTTCTTCATGGACCTTTGGTCTGACCCAGACTCTCAGTGGATGTTCTCCAAAATCCAGTACATACAATCAGATTTATATTCAGAGGCAGTAATACATGTCTTAGATCATGATCACTTAATAGGTCAGCATGACCTAAGTTCCAATTATGATTCATCTACAAGCACAGCACATTTTTTACTGATAAGAAAGGATCACACATCATTATAATCTATTTTCTACCAATTATAATTATCTCTTATCTTGTCCATGGAGCCAAAAAGTCTTAGTATATGTTGAGCAAGTTTGGTTACATACTTTTCATTCTTATTATAATTTACAATATTAGCTTCTATCTTTGTTCATAACAAGCATAGCAAAAATCAGTAAAGAATATTATAAGCTGAATTGAACTATATTGGACAGAGAGATACAATAAAACACCCCAAGTTCATTAGTATTGCCTGCCGCAGGTTTGTTGACTTTTATTTCTATATATTTAAATGGACTGGCAGGGCAGCTACACTACTTTGTAGAAAGTGACTTTATAGCTTTAGTTGCCATATGATACATTTTATTTTAGATGGTACCTATGCAAGAAGAAATTCTGCAAAAAGCAAATGTTGCTTACCTGTAACAGGTGTTCTCACAGGACAGCAGGATGTTAGTCCTCACATATGGGTGACATCACAGGATGGAGCCCAATCACAGAACAGCATGGCATTAAACCTGCAGCCAGCAGGGGTCCCCCTTCAGTCTTGTTTAAAGCCTCAGAAAGTGCCGAAAAATAAAATAAGAAAACTTAACGAACCCAACACCGTGGACGGGTTTCGTGAGGACTAACATTCTGCTGTCCTGCGAGAACACCTGTTACAGGTAAGCAACATTTGCTTTCTCACAGGAGAAGAAGGATGGTAGTCCTCACATATGGGTGAGTACCGAGCTGAAGATGTCCGAGAAATGCACCAAATGTACCCAAGATGTGCAATTGGCACAAGGACTGGGGTGGAATTTGGTAGAGAGCATCCTGAACCCTAATGGGCAGGCGGAAGGGTGTTGGTACATCAAGTTGTAAAAAGGTTGCGCAAGACAGACTTGCCGAAGATGGAATCTTGTCTTCCGGCCTTGTCTAAGCAATAATGGGCTGTAAAGGTATGTAGAGAACTCCAGGTGGCAGCCCTGCAAATGTCAGGAAGAGCACCGAGCATAGGTGTGCTACTGAAGTCGCCATGGCCCTCACAGAGTGTGCTTTAACATGGTCTTGAAGTGGAATGCCTGCTTGCTGATAGCAAAAGGATATGCAGTCCGCTAACCAGGAGGAGAGAGTCTGCGTACCCACAGGTTTACCCAATTTGATGGAATGGAAAGATACGAACAATTGAGTGCTTTTCCTGTGGGCAGCTGTACTGTCTAGATAGAAGGCTAGAGCCCGTTTGCAGTCAAGGGTATGCAGAGCCTGTTCTCCTGGATTGGAGTGGGGCCTGAGAAAGAAGGTAGGTAGTATAATGGATTGATTAATGTGAAACTCCGATACTACCTTAGGTAAGAACTTAGGGTGAGGGCGGAGTACTGCCCGGTCCTGCAGAAGTTTAGTGTAAGGCGGATAGGTAACTAGGGCCTGTAACTCACTAACTCTGCGAGCCGATGTGATTGCCAAAAGAAAAATCACTTTCCATGTGAGATAGCGAAGATCACAGGATTAGAGAGGCTCGAATGGTGGTTTCATGAGCTGCCCCAAAACCAGATTTTCGCCATGAAGGGGCCAGAGGGCGAAGTGGAGGCTTGAGGTGAAGCAAGCCTTTCAGAAATCGTGTTACGAGGGGTTGCACTGAAATAGGAACATCCCCGACACCTTTATGGAAGGCGGCCACCGCACTGACATGCATTCTGATGGAGGACATTTTTAGACCTGATTCTGACAAGTGCCAGAGATAGTCTAGAAACTTCATGGTGGAACAGGTAAAGGGATCAAGGGATTGAGAAGAACACCAGGACTTAAACCTGTTCCATTTGTATAGGTAAGACTTTCTCGTGGAAGGCTTCCGTGAAGCAATCAGGACACAGGAAACTGGCTCCGAAAGATTAAGTGGCTGAAGAATTAACCTTTCAACATCCAGGCCGTCAGGGACAAAGCTTGAAGATTGGGGTGGAGTAGGCACCTGTCGTTCTGAGTGATCAGAAGCGAGTCCTTTCCCAAGGGAATGTGCCTGCGAATGGAGAGATCCTGAAGTATTGGAAAACACATTTGGCAAGGCCAGTGAAGTGCTATCAGGATCATGCATCCTTTGTCCTGACGTAGCTTCACGAGAGTCTTCAAGAGAAGTGGAAGTGGAGGGAGTGCATATAGTAGACGGGTTGCCCATGAGAGGGAGAACGCATCTCTTGGCTGCGAGTGAGAGAGCAAAAGTTCTCTACCTTGCGGTTTTGAGGTGATGCAAAGAGGTCTATGCGAGGATGACCCCAAGGTTGGAATATTGCATCCGCTATTGTGGGGTTGAGGGACCACTCGTGTGGATGGAAAGTGCAACTTAGGTTATCCGCCAACACATTGTCCACTCCCGGCAAATAGGTGGCCCTGAGGTACATTGAGTGGGAGATGGCCTCTGCCCATATCTGCGCAGCTTCCTGACACAGTAGGTAGGAGCCCGTCCCTCCCTGGTTGTCCATCTGAATCAGGTTGACCTGATTGGAAAGGCGATCCTGAAATACCCTGAGAGCATATCTGATTGCTCGAAGCTCCAGGAAATTGATTTGGTGTTTGGCTTCCTCTGGAGACCAAGGTCCTTGTGTTTGCAAATCAGCCACATGGGCTCCCCGCCCGAGGTTGGAAGCATTGGTGATGAGAATTATTTGAGGGTCTGGAGCCTGGAAGGGCAGGCCTTGGAGGAGATTGATCTGATTTTTCCACCAGGCTAGAGACTGATGGAGTGAGTCGGTGATGTAGACAGTGGTTGATAGATGTTGGACGGACTGAGTCCATTGTGACCTTAGAGTCCACTGCATGACTCTCAAGGCCAAGCAGGCCATTGGGGTAACCTGTACTGAGGACACCATGTGTCCCAGTAGGATGAGGAAGTGGCGTGCAGTCGTGCGGCGCTGAGACTGTAGCTGGTGTGCGAGAGAGATGAGAGTGAGAGCTCGCTGTCGAGGCAGAAATGCCTTTGCCTGCAAGGTGTCCAAGTCTGCCCCTATGAATGATAAAGTTTGAGATGGGACTAAGCAGGATTTTGCATAGTTGACGAGAAATCCTAGCGAAATCAAAGTGTGTAAAGTAAGACGTATGGACAACAGAGCAGCTTGCTGAGTGGGAGCCCTGATCAACCAATTGTCTAGATAGGGGTAGACATGAACACCTTGAGTCCTGAGGAAGGCTGCTACTACTACGAAGCACTTGGTGAAGACTCGTGGTGCAGATGCCAGGCCGAATAGGAGCACTCGGTATTGATAGTGCTTGGGGCCTACTAGAAATCTCAGGAACTTGCGATGAGATGGATTTATCGCAATGTGTGTGTACGCATCTTGGAGATTGAGAGAGCAGAGCCAGTCTCCTCTTTGCAGAAGAGAAAGGAGGGAGCCCAAGGTTACCATCTTGAACATTTCTCGTTGGAGGTAATTGTTGAGGGCACGTAGGTCCAGAATTGGATGAACGCCTCCCGATGTTTTGGGGATCAGAAAGTACCGGGAATAGAATCCTAGACCTTGTTGAGAGTAAGGTACTGGACTGGAGGAGGATGGAGATACTGGACTGGAGGAGGATGGAGACCTGCTGTTTCAGGAGTAGTGAGTGGTCGGATGTTCTCCACGCCGGTAGAGGTGGGGAGTCCGGTGGAATGGAGAGAAAGTTCAGACGATAACCTTGAGACATTATGGTAAGGACCCACTGGTCTGAGGTGACTGTGTGCCACCTGTTGTTGAAATGGCATAATCAACCTCCCACTGGTATCTGAGGCAGTGGAAACTGGCTGCTGCTCTCTATGCAGGAGTCAAAAACCAGAAGCAGGGACCGGCTGAGGAGCTGCTTGCGGCTTTTGTTTACGAGGTTGACGAGACTGGGCCTTTTGGAAAGGTCTCATGGAACAAGTCCTAGACTGTGGTGGATAGGACTTCTTTGGACGGAAGAATGACTTTTTAATATCCTTCCTGAAAGGCTGTTTGGAGGAATACTTAGAGGGCATCAGAGAGAGCTGGCGAAGGGTCTCATGATGGTCCTTGAGTTCCGCCACCGTCCGCTGAATCTATTCCCCAAACAGATTGTCTCCTATGCAGGGCAGATCAGATAATCTGTCTTGTACTTCAGGGCGCAAGTCCGAAGACTTAAACAAGGCCCATCTTCTTGCCGAAATAGCAATTACAGATACCCTGGAAGCAGTGTCAAAGATATCATAAGAAGATCTTATTTCATGCTTCCCTGCTTCAAAACCCTTGTGTACTAGGGTTAGAAGTTGTTCCTGGAATTGCTGAGGCAGGGACTCTGCAAGGTCCTGTATCTGCTTGAATGAGACCTTGTTGTACTGGGTCATATAGAGCTGGTAGGAGGCGATCCGAGAGATAAGCATCGATCCCTGGAAGACACGCCGGCCAATGGCATCCAGGAATTTCTGTTCCTTACCTGGGGGAAAGGAAGAGTGGGGTTTTGATCTTTTTGCCCTTTTTTGGACAGAATCTACAACCACAGATTAGTGATCCAGCTGAGGTTTCTGGAATCCTGGGGCTGACTGGACCAAATAAGTGGTATCAGCTTTTCTGTTGACTGGAGCAACAGAACCAGGGTGTTCCCAGTTCTTTTTGAGAAGATCCAAAAGAACCTGGTGAATAGGGATGGAGGTTATTTCCTTGGGAGCATCCAGGAATTGTAACAGCTCCATCATTTGATGCCTGTCATCTTGTTCAGTCTGCAATTGGAAGGGAACCAATTCAGACATTTCCTTCACAAAATTTATGAAGGATGGGTCCTCTGGAGGAGAACGCTTCCTGCTTTCAGTAGGAGAAGGTGGTGATGGCAAGTCATCGGTGTCTTGAGAAGAATCGTTGGTCCAGGTGTCATAGGGATCAGGACCTGCCCCTCTAGGAGCCTGAGAAGGATGGGACGATGGTATTCCTGAAGGTCCAAGTCTAGGTTCCGAAGGCATCGAGGGAAGTGCTGGAGGCACCGATGAAGGCATTGAGGGCACGAGTGCAGGCATCGAGGGCATCGATGGATGGATCGGTGGTGCTGATGGGTGCATCGGTATCGATGGTTGAGGCATCGGAAGAACTCCTGATGGAGGGATGCGGAACGGTGTTTCCCCTCCCGATGACACGGTAAGCGGGGAGCCATCGGTGACCCAGGATCCATCGGTGGAAAAGCGGCTATAAACACTTCCATCTTCGAGAGCAGCGGTGCCAGTACTGCCGGAATCAGATTGGTGGTCGGTTCCACAATCGGCACCGGTTTTGGTGTCGGAGGAACTTGGAGTCTGTGCATTGCCTTATCGATGGCCTCCTGAACCATCCAGTTCTTCACGGAGACCTGGAGCAAGCAGCCCTGGCTCCGGAAGGAAAGAAGGAGGCAGAGGCATAGCCGGAGGGACCACCGTTAAAGGCGGAGTCGCGGCTCCTGATACCCATCTGGGTGAGGGGTGCTTCGAGATTTCTTCGATGGCGGCTCGGACAATGGCGAGGTCGAAGATTTTCCTTCCTCGATGGCCCGAGACTTGCGGTGTCGATGCCGATGTTTCTTTCTACGATCCCCTCAGTCCTGATGGAGAGTAGAGGTAGTTGAAGACCAAGAAGTCGTCGACGCCGGACGGTCACCGGCTGGTGGCCGATACTGGCGCGAAGTGGACGGTGCCGATTCAGACGACGTCGATGCAATGGACGGCGTCGGAGTTTGAGAACAGAAGAGAAGTTCCATTTTCTCCATTCTGGCCTTGCAACCTTTTGGTGTCATTAAGGCACATTTGGTGCAAGTCAGGACATCATGCTCGCACCCGAGACACATTACACAGACTTTATGCGGGTCTGTAATGGACATGGAGCGAGTACAGTCTGGGCACCGACGGAACCCCGACGCCATGGCCTTTGAAAAATGTAGTCGCGGTACGGTCGACGGCCAGTAGGCCGCGAGGGCCAAACTCGACGGGAATCGATCGATACCAGAGTACCGCAGAGTCAAAAATTTGAAGTAGGGACCCCTGTGGGGTATGAAATTTTTTAGTAATTCCGTGAGGAAAATTCCTGTCAGGAATCTCTGTGGAGTTCCTTAACCCGCGTGGCTACTGCTGCGCGGAAAAAAGAAGACTGAAGAGGGACCCCTGCTGGCTGCAGGTTTAGTGCCATGCTGGGCATGCCCAGTAGGTGCCAGTCAAAGTTCTAGAAACTTTGACAAAAGTGTTCCGTGATTGGGCTCCATCCTGTGATGTCACCCATATGTGAGGACTACCATCCTGCTTGTCCTGTGAGAATATAAATTTATCCACATATTTTAGAGAGGCAAAATCTTTTGTTAGGACGAGAGGTGGTGGCGGATGAGAAATTTACTATCAACAATTAAAACCTTTTATATAAAGTTTGCAAAACCTACTACTCTAATCAGATGAGTTGCTTTGAATCAGCCTAAAGAATTGTTTTATGTAGTAAGGAAATTAGTACAAAAGCTCTCTGAAAAGATTTTTTTGAAAGTGGATTGTGAAAAGATTGCTATTTTCATGAAAAAATTAACAAGATGAAGTCTCATTTTCTGGTTGTACAAAGATTGATGGCAAGTAGAGCTTTATTAGTTCTCCTGTGGTTTGGGGGCAATTTAGAACAGTGGCCTCAGTGAAGATTCAATTTATATCTCTCAATTTAAATCTATGTATTATTAACATGACCCTTGCTTGTTTTTGGAGGTTCAGGGAAAGGTCTTTCACACAGGATATTGACTATCACTGTAAACAAGCCATTAGAGGAAGATAACACACCTGAAAGACTGAAAATGGTGATAGCCAAGGGTACGAGGGTTCATAAGAAATCCTGCCATATTGTTACAGGATGTCACCAATCTGTGACCAAGTTCTAATCTTATATCACTTAGTAATATTTTAGAAAAATATGTATTATCTCAGCTTGCTGATTAATTGCATGAACATCACATCTAAGATTCTTATCAATTGGGGTTCAGGAAGACATACAACATGACGACCTTGCTATTGCTTTTGTTAGGTACTCTTAGGCATAATATTGATAAGGGAACCTCAGTATTCCTTGTGCTATTAGATATTTCAGCTGCTTTTGATTCTGTCTGCCACTAGGTTACTTGAGCAGTTGGGATCGATAGGCATTGTAGAATAGTGTTGGCATGATTTGCATCTATATTTTTTTTATCAGAGAGCAAGTAAAGCAAATGTTGCTTACCTGTAACAGGTGTTCTCACAGGACAGCAGGATGTTAGTCCTCACATATGGGTGACATCATCAGGATGGAGCCCAATCACGGTAAACTTCTGTCAAAGTTTCCAGAACTTTGACTGGCCCCTACTGGGCATGCCCAGCATGGCACTAACCCTGCAGCCAGCAGGGGTCCCCCTTCAGTCTTATTTGATAGCTACAGGCAGTGCCGAAAAAATAAAACAACAAAACGTTACAAACCCAACACAGCGGGGCAGCGGGCGGGTTTCGTGAAGACTAACATCCTGCTGTCCTGTGAGAACACCTGTTACAGGTAAGCAACATTTACTTTCTCACAGGACAAGTAGGATGGTAGTCCTCACATATGGGTGAGTACCGAGCTGAGGATGTCCGAACATACACCAAATGTACCCAACGGCGTGCAACAGGCACAACAACTGGGGTGGAATTTGGTAGAGGGCATCCTGAACCCCACCGGGCAGGCTGAAGGGTGTTGGTACGTCACGTTGGAAATAGGTTACGCAGGACAGATGGCCGAAGATGGAATCCTGTCTTCCGGCTTTGTCCAAGCAATGGGCTGCGAAAGTGTGGAGAAAGCTCCAGGTGGCAGCCCTGTAAATGTCAGGAAGCGGCACCGATAGTAGGTGTGCTACTGAAGTCGCCATGGCCCTCACAGAGTGTGCGCTTTAACACGGTCTTGGAAAGGAATGCCTGCTTGCTGATAGCAAAAAGATATGCAGTCCGCCAACCAGGAGGAGAGAGTTTGCTTACCCACAGGTTGCCCTAATTTGTTGGAATGGAAAGAGACGAATAACTGAGTGCTCTTCCTGTGGGCAACTGTATGGTCTAGGTAGAACTCTAGAGCCCGTTTACAGTCGAGGGTATGCAGAGACTGTTCCCCTGGGTTGGAGTGGGGCCTGGGAAAGAAGATAGGTAGTATGATGGATTGATTAATGTGAAACTCCGAAACTACCTTAGGCAAAAACTTAGGGTGAGTGTGGAGTACCGCCCGGTCCTGCAGGAGTTTAGTGTAAGGCGGATAGGTAACTAGGGCCTGTAACTCACTAACCCTGCGAGCTGAAGTGATAGCCAAAAGGAAAATCACTTACCATGTGAGATATTTTAGGTCACAAGAGTGAAGAGGTTCGAATGGTGGTTTCATAAGCCGTCCGAGAACCAGATTAAGGTCCCAAGAAGGGGCCGGAGTACGTAAAAGTGGCTTGATATGAGCAAGCCTTTAAGAAAATGTGTTATGAGGGGTTGTACCGATATAGGGACATCCCCGACACCTTTATGGAAGGCGGCTACTGCACTGACATGCATTCTGATAGAAGAGGTCTTTAGACCTGATTCCGATAAATGCCAGAGATAGTCCAAAAACCTTGGGATTGGATAGGAAAAGGGATCAAGGGACTGTGAGGTGCACCATGATGTGTACCTTTTCCATTTATAGGAATAAGATTTTCTTGTGGAAGGCTTTCGTGAAGCAATCAGGACTCGAGAAACCGAATCAGAAAGTTTAAGTGGTTGAAGAATTAACCTTTCAACATCCATGCCGTCAGGGACAAGGCCTGAAGATTGGGATGGCGTAGACATCCGTCGTTCTGAGTGATCAGAAGCGGGTGCGTTCCCAAGGGAATGTGCCTGCAGATGGAGAGATCCTGGAGTATGGGAAACCACACTTGGCGTGGCCAGTGAGGTGCTATCAGGATCATGGTTCCCTTGTCCTGACGGAGCTTCATGAGAGTCTTCGAGAGAAGAGGAAGTGGAGGGAATGCATAAAGCAGACCGGCTGCCCACGAGAGGCAGAATGCATCTCTGGGCTGAGAGCGCTCGCTCCGAATGAGGGAGCAGTAATTGTCCACTTTGTGGTTCTAAGGGGACGCAAAGAGGTCTATTTGGGGATGACCCCATTGCTGGAAGAGAGAGGTCGCTACCGAGGGATTGAGAGACCACTCGTGCGGTTGGAAGACACGACACAGTTTGTCTGCCAAGACATTGTGCACTCCCAGCAAATAGGTGGCCCTGAGGTACATCGAGTGGGAGTGCGCTTCCACCCAAATCTGCGCAGCTTCCTGACACAGAAGGAAGGAGCCCATGCCTCCTTGCTGAGAGCATATCGCATTGCTCGAAGCTCCAGGAAATTTATCTGGTGTTTGGCTTCCTCTGGAGACCAAAATCCTTGTCACTGTAGATCGTTCACATGAGCTCCCCTCCCGAGGTTGGAAGCGTCGGTGGTAAGAATGAGTTGAGAATCTAGTAGGTGAAAAGGCAGTCCCTGGAGGAGATTGTTCTGTTCTTTCCACCAGGCGAGAGACAGACGGAGTGCGTCGGTGATGTGGACAATGGTTGACAGAGGCTGAGTCGCTTGAATCCATTGTGACCTCAGAGTCCAATGCATGACTCTCATGGACAGGCGGGCCATTGGTGTGAGATGGACTGAGGATGCCATGTGTCCGAGAAGGATAAGGAATTGCCAAGCTGTTGCTGTATACTGAGACTGCAACTGATGAGTGCGAGACACGAGGGTTTGCGCTCGTTGTTGAGGCAGAAAGGTTTTTGCCTGTAAGGTGTCCAAGTCTGCCCCAATGAACGACAAGGTTTAAGATGGGACTAAATAGGATTTCTCATAATTGACGAGAAATCCTAAAAAAATTAGTGCAGGGTCAAATCCAGGGACGATCGAGCGGCTTGCTGGGTTGGGGCCCTGATTAACCAGTTGTCTAGATAGGGGTAGACGTGAACACCTTCTTTCCTGAGGAAGGCTGCGACAACTACAAGACATTTGGTAAAGACTCGTGGTGCTGACGCTAGGCCGAATGGAAGCACCCTGTATTGATAGTGCCCTGGGCCTACTAAACCCTGAGGTACTTGCGATGAGCTGGAGCTATCGCAATGTGGGTGTACGCGTCTTGGAGGTCCAGAGAGCAGAGCCAGTTTCCTCTTTGTAGAAGAGGTAGAAGCGAGCCCAAGGTTACCATCTTGAACCTTTCCCGCTGGAGGTACTTGTTGAGGGCACGTAGGTCCAGAATTGGACGAAGCCCCCCGGATTTTTTGAGGATCAAAAAGTACCGGAAATAGAACCCTAGGCCTTTTTGCGAAAGAGGAACGGGTTCTATTGCCCTTAACTGGAGAAGAAAGGAAACCTCCTGCTCCAGAAGGACAGAGTGGTCGGTTACTCTCCACACTTGTAGAGGTGGTGATTCCAGTGGAAGAGCAAGAAAGTTCAGGTGATAACCCTGAGCAATGATTGCTAGCACCCATTGGTCGGTTGTGATTGATTGCCACATGCCGTGAGAGTGGCACAATCGACCTCCTACTGGTATGCCTGGCAGAGGAATCAGGCTGCTGCTCTCCAAGGGAAAGTCAAAAACCTGAAGCAGGCCCCGGCTGGGGAGTTGCTTGTGGCTTTTGCTTCCAGGGCTGGCGAGGCTGAGATTTTTGATAAGGCCTCGTAACTCGGGACTTTGTTGGTGGAGGATAGTACTTCCTTGGGCGGAAGAATGACTTCTTAAGAGTCCTTCTTGAAGGGCTGTCTAGAAGGGAAGTCAGAAGGTATCGATGAGAGCTGTTTGACGGTCTCATGATGGTCCTTTAATTCAGCCACTATTTGCTGAATCTGTTCACCGAACAGGTTATCTCCAATACAGGGCAAGTCAGAGAGCCTGTCTTGTACTTCTGGGCGAAGGTCAGAGGACTTGAGCCAGGCCCAGCTTCTTCCCGAAATGGCAGTTGCAGACACTCTAGTGGAGGTGTTGAAGATATCGTAAGCTGTTCTTATCTCATGCTTTCCTGCCTCAAACCCCTTGTTGACAAGGATTTGAAGATGTTCTTGGAATTGATCAGGCAGGGTTTCAGAGAAGACCTGTATTTGCTTGAAAATGACCCTGTTGTTATTGGGTCATGTACAGCTGTTAAGAAGCAATCCTGGAAATGAGCATGGCCCCTTGGAACACTCGTCGACCAATATTGTCTAGGAACTTGTGTTCCTTGACAGGAGGGGTAGAGGAGTGAGGCTTCGTCCTTTTTGCTTTCTTTTGAGCTGATTCTACCACAACTGAGTGGTGGTCAAGCTGAGATTTTTGAAAGCCAGGGGCTGACTGTACTAGATAGGTAGTGTCAGCCTTTCTGTGTACTGGGGCAATGGATCCAGGATTTTCCCAGTTCTTTTTGAGGAGGTCAAGAAGAACTTGATGAATGGGAATATAAGTGATCACTTTAGGGGCATCCAGGAACTGGAGAAGCTCCATCATCTGGTGCCTATCATCTTGCTCGTCTGAAGCTGAAAAGGGACCAATTCCGACATTTCCTTCTCAAAATTAATGAAAGATAGGTCCTCTGGAGGAGAACGCTTTCTACTTTCAGTAGGAGAGGGAGGTGAAGGTAAGTCATCGGTGTCTGTGAAAGTATCATCACCCCAGGTGTCATAAGGATCAGTAGGCTGACCTGTAGGACGAGAAGGGGGTTGGATACCCGAAGGGCCTGGCTGAGGCTCCGAGAAAATCGAAGGAATCACCGGGGGCACCATGGACGCCTTGGGTGCATCTGTGCCGGCATCAAAGGCATCGATGGCGCCGATGTGCGTATTGCCCCCGATGAATGAATCGGTGGCGAGGGACGACATGGCATCGATGGCTGAGGCAGTACCCCCGAAGGAGGAATGTGGAACGGTGTTTCTCCTCCCGATGAAGCTGTCATTGGGGAGTGCACCGGAGCCATCGGAGACCCGGGAATCACCGGTGGAAGGGCAGTCATGAGAGCCTCCATCCGGGATAGCAGCGGTGCCAGCGCTACTGGAATCGGGTCGGTGACCGGTTCCACTCTCGGTGCCAGTGTCAGTGCCGGAGGAACATGGAGTCGTTGCATCGCCTTGTTGATGGCCTCCTGGACCAGCTGGTCCAGTTCCTCCCGGAGACCTGGAGCAATCAGCCCCGGCTCCGTGACGGAAGAGAGAGGCTGAGGCACAGTCAGAAGGACCACCTTTACAGGCGGAATCGCGACTCCCAAACCCCGATCGGGTGAGGGTGGCCTCGATGTCCCGGTCGCAGGAGTGGTTGGTGCTGTTCCTGGACGGAGCTTCTTCGATGGTGGCTCGGAAGATGGCAAGGTCGATGATTTCGCTCCCTCGACAGTCTGAGACTTACGATGCCGATGGCGATGTTTCTCCCTACGATCTCCTCGATCCTGAGGGGGAGAAACGGGAGTTGATGGCCGTGAAGACGTCGATGGCGGGCGGTCACCGGACGGTTGTCGATGCTGGTGCGACTTCGACGGTGCTGGTTCTGATGATGTCGATGCGATGGACGGCGCCAGGGTGTGAGCACGGAAAAGGAGTCCCATCTTCTCCATTCTGGCTTTGCGACCTTTTGGTGTCATGAGGGCACATTTGGTGCAAGTCAGGACATCATGCTCACGGCCTAAACACATTACACAGACTCCATGAGGGTCTGTGATAGACATGGTGCAAGTGCAGTCCGGGCACCAATGAAACCCCGATGCCATGGCCATAGAAAAATCGAGCCACGGTACGGTCGACGGCCAGTAGGCCGCGAGAGCCAAACTCGACTGTAATCGTCGAAAAACGGTGAAAAACTTACCAGAGTACCGCGGCCTGAGAAAGGTTAGAGGGACTCCTGTGGGGTAATGTAATTTTAATTAACTCTGTGAGGAAAATTCCTGTCAGGAATCTCTACAGAGCTCCTAAACCGCGAGGCTACTGCTGCGTGGAAAAAAGAAGACTGAAGGGGGACCCCTGCTGGCTGCAGGGCATGCCTTGCTGGGCATGCCCAGTAGGAGCCAGTCAAAGTTCTGGAAACTTTGACAGAAGTTTTCCGTGATTGGGCTCCATCCTGATGATGTCACCCATATGTGAGGACTACCATCCTGCTTGTCCTGTGAGAACATATCAGATTAGGGAAGAGCTGCTTAAGATGGGCATACCACAGAGGTTGGCATTATCCTCTGTTCTTTTAAATATCTATGTATCCCCTTTAGAGCAGGTACTAGCATCATTGAGGGATTATTATAACATTTATGTGGATGACATCTAATTTATCATTCTGTGTAACCCAAACAGTACCCTCCAATTGAGAGGTTGATCAATTGCTTAAAGGCATGGTTAGCAAAGAATCGGCTGGTATTGAACTTAGAAGAAACTGAACTTGTGTGGATATCACACTCATCTCCCCTTATAGACCTTTGGTGTCAGTGTATGGATTATGTGAATTTACCAGTTGTAGCTGAGGCTTGAAAACTGGGGATTAGATTAGATACCAGATCCAAGCACAGATCCAAGCAGTGGCTAGAGCTTTTTTTTAAGCTCAGAGTGGCTCAGCATTTAAGGGAGGAATTTAGGATGGCGGTGTAAACATTTGTCCTACCACATTTAGATTATTTTAACATTGAGTATGTAGATCTCCCAGCCTAAAATACTGTCATAGCCCATTCAGCTGAGGATAAGGAGAGGTACGATGTCTGGGCAGGGGCATACCTATGAGAAGCCAGGCATCCAGGAGTGAGCCCTCTGACCTGAAGGAGAGTATGGTTCAGGAATGGGACCAACGACCAGGACTGGAACCAGAACAAGAACCAGGAAAGTAGTTAAGGACAAGGACTGAAACAGGAACCAGAATAATAGCCAAAGTCCAGGACTGGAGCTGGAACCAGGAACTGAGAGCATGGTTGAAGACCAGGACCACAGCAGGAATCAGGAACCAGGTGAGTAACTGAGGACCAGGACTGGAAGAGGAGCCAGGAAACACAGGAACAAGACCAGGTAACAGATCACAGAGAACTCTGTGTGGGATGTTTGACCAGCAAAGATGTAGCAGGCTAGAGCTTCTTAAATACAGCCCTCAACTGAGGACACATCTAAGGCTAGTCCAGTGAGGAGTCTCTGCAAGTGGGTTTCTCTAATTTTGCTTCACTTAGTATTTACTACAAGTGATTCAGAATCCCTTTGGCTCCACTGCAGGATCCTCTAGTCTTGAACACCCAGGCTTGCAGATTCAGTCTCTGCTGCCCCTCACAAAACGGTAATAAGTGTTAGAACTCCCCCAAAGTGCCACAACAAAGATCATCACAGGTACAAAATACAAAGAAGGCATTACACCTGTATTAAAGAGCCTGCACTGACTTCCAGTTCATGAATGAGTCCAGTTTAAGGTGTTAACACAAATCCAGAATATCTTGTATGGGGCTGCCCAGAGAGTTTGAAGAAGATCTTAAAGAGATATACTCTAATGCAGACACTTCATTCACAGGGACAAAACTTGTTGTTACTTCCATCTTTAAGGGAAAATTCCTTACAGGATATTCAACCTAGAGCTTTCACATATATTGGGCTGGTATTGTGGAACATTGCCTGGGGAGTTGAGGAGCAAATAAGATTATTTGTGTTTTCTGTTTCATCAGGTTGTGCTTTATTTTAATAGATATAATCAGTAGGGATGTGAATCGTTTTTGAACGATTAAAATTATCGTCAGATAATTTTAAAATCGTCCAAAATCGTTAGATACGCGATACAATACAAATGTCCCCGATTTATCGTCAGGGGCATTTGTATTGTATCGTTAAATAGGGCGCGGGAAAACCGGCACACCAAAAAAACCCTAAAACCCACCTGAACCTTTAAAACAAATTCCCCCACCCTCCCGAACCCCCCCCCAAAATGTTTTAAATTACCTGGGGTCCAGTGGGGTGGGGGGGTCCCGACGCGATCTCCTCCCGCTCTCTGGCCACCGCTGCGTTGAGAAATGGCGATTAACAATTAAAATTATCGTCAGATCGTCAGGTAGCCGGCGCTACCTTTGCCCTCAATATGTCATACGGGCGACCTGTATGACATAGTGAGGGCAAAGGTAGCGCCGGCGCCATTTTGAAGATTGGCAATACGGCCCGCGTGCAGGAGGTCGCTCCCGGACCCCTGCTAGACTTTTGGCAAGTCTTGTGGGGGTCAGGAGGCCCCCCCCAAGCTGGCCAAAAGTCCCTGGGGGTCCAGCGGGGGTCCGGGTGCGATCTCCCGCATGCGTGACGTTGGGAGCCAGGAAACAAAATGGCGCCGGCGCTACCTTTGCCCTGTCACATGATAAGGGCAAAGGGCCACCGGCGCCATTTCTCAACACAGCGGTGGCCAGAGAGCGGGAGGAGGTCGCGTAGGGACCCCCCCACTGGACCCCAGGTAATTTAAAACATTTTGGGGGGGGTTCGGGAGGGTGGGGGATTTGTTTTAAAGGTTCGGGTGGGTTTTAGGGTTTTTTTGGTGTGCCGGTTTTCCCGCCCTCCCCCGATTTACGATTTTTAACGATTTTTAGAAAAAAAAAACCTCGACGATCAGATTTCCCTCCTCCCCAGCCAAAATCGATCGTTAAGACGATCGATTACACGATTCACACCTCTAATAATCAGTGATCTTTATTGATTTTATGTTCAAAATGTGTTTTGTAATGTGTTGTGTTTTTAAATGTGACTATATATGATTTTATTTTTCACTGCATAAAACATTTTGATATTTGGAGTTGCATATTATAAGAGTTTTATAAAAAATAATAAATATAGAACAGCCTATTAAAACTTATTTTGTCATCTTATATACCCTTCTCTATTGGCATTCATAAGAAGCTTTTGTCTTACAGGAAGCACAATTTTATGTTCTTGATGTAAAGGCAGAACCAAACTAAAAGTTGCACATTTTCTATTTTACAATCTTTTTCCCCCCTAACATTTGTTTGTAAACAATATGACGGTCAAAACCCAAAAAGCATTACCTCTAAATCATTAAAATGAAAAATAAAGCTGCTAATCTTGACTTCTACAAGCCACTTTTTTCCCCCTATTTGGCATTTTATATTTCCTATTGATGTTCACTCATAATTCAGAAAATACTAAACAGCTTAGTAAGATTACCATTCCTTTATCATATGATATGTTTAAGTATTCCAGACCACCAAGAAACAGCCATGAATTTATGGAAATAACGACATTTCTACCAATTGTTTCCCTATGCATAGTGTAGCAAAAGATTGCCCTGACTTAAAGGTCATATATATGTATTAAAAAGATAGGAACACATTTTTTAAACAGATTTATAACCTATTCATGCAATAAATATGTCAACATCTTAACTGAATAGTTTACTAGAATAACAAATTAACATCTAATCCCTATGAACTTTTGAATAAACTGAATATACTAACAACCATACCAGTGACATAAAGCTTTAATGAACCAAATATGTGAAGTAACTCTGGATATGTAAATGTAGCATTTTTTACAAACTGTTAATGGATAAATGAGACTCTCGAAGAAGCTATACTCTGTTTTCCCAAAAAAGGAATACAAGTGAGAGCTGCTTAACAGTGCATCAAAATGACACACTCTGTAGTTTGTTTCAGGAAATCCCTTAGGTGGACAAATTAGTTATTTGCAAGTTTTAAGTATTCCCTGAATTAAACCAACTAAAGAAGTACAAAAACAACAGCAATGCTTTACACTTCAGTGTTTCATAAACATCCACAATAATAATGAAACTTCAATCAAATCATAAGGAAAGGAGGGGAGAGTTTGAAGGCATTATTCACTTGGGATACAAAATGCAAAATAAAAAGCAAAGGAACACCGATGAAAACCTACTAGCAACTAGGCACAATTGGCCAAATTTTAAATCCCCCGCACGCGTAAAATCCGGCCTTTATGCGCATGGCTGGACCTTGCGCGCATCAAGCCTATTTTCAAAAAGGCCCGGCCACGCACATAAAGGCCAGTATGTGCGTAAGTGCCGGCCTTCCTGCAAGGAGCGGGCCTGGGGGTGTGTTCTGGGCAGGAAGGGGTGGGACGAGGGGCAGGCCGGGAGTGGAGAAGGGGAAGGGAGGTTAGGGTAGGGGGTAGGGAAGTTCCCTCCCCGACCGCTCCTTAATTGGAGGGAACTGGAGAAGGCTGGGATGCATTGCTGCGCAAAATTTGCAGAACTGTACCCCTCTTGTGTGTGCTGCGCGCACATACTTTACAACATCCGGCGCGCATGTGCGTGTGGGCCAACGATTTTATAACATGCGCACACCGGCACGTGCATGTTATAAAATCCATAAGAGGCGCGCGCGCACCTTTCAAAATCTACCCAAACGTGATTAATTCTCAAAGACTTAGGCATCTTTTACATGACCAAAAATAGACTTAACTTTTACAAATTAGTCATCTGCGCAAGTGGATATTTTTCTGCAAAAATACCAAGTGCAACCAAGTCCCACACTAACAAAATATCCAAATAAAAAAGAGTGGGCAGACCAATGAATTTTAACAGGTGTCAAACAACTGTGCTGAGACTGCATTACAGAAAATAGCTTTATGTGGCGTGAGCTTAAAGGATAACTTTCAAACAACTCCGTATATGGCCGTAACCTTCCATAGCAGGTACATGCAGATTATAAAATCTGCATATGTCCAGCCCCTAACATACAAATATTTGCAATGCATTGAAAGAGCATACTTTTCTTACCTATTTTAAAAACAGATGCGTGTAGTTTTACAAGCAAAAATAACTGTGACCTGCTCGCATAAAATTCAGTATATTTTAAAACATGCACATGTAATTGAAATCACGGGTTTGCCGAAACCTCCACCAGTTCACCCCAGTCCTTCCCTAAGTCATCGAGACCCTCCTTGTTCTGCACTCTGAACTCCCCCTCCCCTTCCCACACAAGCAACAGTAAACCACAGAAAAGTCTTATATCAATTGCACAAGATCATTAGCAAATAAGTTGTTAAATGTGTGTGTAAGTCTCTTAGAAAATAGAAACTTGCATGTGTATGGCCCTGCCCCAGAATGCCCCAGGCTGCCCCTTTTTTTCATATACAAAAGTGCGTGCGAGACCAAACATACGCATGTACTTTTGATGTTTATAAAACAGAGTATATGCAAGTACAAGATACTAATGCTCATTTATGCTAATTTTACATAAATAAGAATTTTTAAAATTTACTTCTTAGATTACAATCATTGACCTTTAAAAATCATCTAAATTTTTTTTATATTTACCGGTATTTAATACTGCCAATAAAGTCCACACAATAAGAAATAACCTCTATGAATGCAACTCTTCAAAAAATCAAAATATTTTAAAACAAATATATTGTCCTGATAAGTCCAACATGGTGAAATCATAAGAATCTTCAGGCAATGAAAAATCCTCTTCAATGGATAGATATGCAGTGATTCCAGGTACTATAAAAAATATCACCTCTGTGAACCTGATATCAATGTTTTGGCAGCAGTGACTGTTGCCTACTTCTGGGGAATATTCCAAAATTAAATCCTCACATCCTCAAAATTTTCAGTGGAAAAGTAACATTCCATTGCTTCAATGGGATATGCCTTCCTCATGTGAGATTCAGGGCAAAATCTGGAAAGCTACGTACACTAGTCCCCATGGCAGCTGAGATTCAATGCCAAGAAGTGCAGAGTCATGCATATGGGGAGTGGAAATCCGAATGAACTGTATTCGATGGGGGGAGAAAGGCTGATGTGCACGGAGCAGGAGAGAGACCTTGGGGTGATAGTGTCTAATGATCTGAAGTCGGCAAAACAATGTGACAAGGCGATAGCTAAAGCCAGAAGAATGCTGGGCTGCATAGAGAGAGGGATATCGAGTAAGAAAAGGGAAGTGATTATCCCCTTGTACAGGTCCTTGGTGAGGCCTCACCTGGAGTACTGTGTTCAGTTCTGGAGACCGTATCTCTGAAGAGACAGAGACAAGATGGAGGCGGTCCAGAGAAGGGCGACCAAAAGGGTGAATGGTCTTCATCAAATGACTTATGAGGAGAGATTAAAGAATCTAAATATGTACACCCTGGAGGAAAGGAGGAGCAGAGGTGACATGATACAGACTTTCAGATACTTGAAAGGTTTTAATGATCCAAAGACAGCGACAAACCTTTTCCATCGGAAAAAAATCAGCAGAACCAGGGGTCACGATTTGAAGCTCCTGGGAGGAAGACTCAGAACCAATGTAAGGAAGTATTTCTTCACGGAGAGGGTGGTGGATGCCTGGAATGCCCTTCCGGAAGAAGTGGTGAAGACCAGATCTGTGAAGGACTTCAAAGGGGCGTGGGATAAACACTGTGGATCCATAAAGTCTAGAGGACGTGAATGAAGAGTGGGTGGCTCGCGGGAATGACGGCTACTGCCTAGAGATAATACCCTTATTCAATAAACATACATACGGTTAATGCGACTCCAACATTGCTCTAAGCTTCAACAGCAAGAGGAAACGTGGAAAAAGATTTGCATTCACAAAAAAGCAGGGAGTAGCTTGGTTGTTATGGCGGTTACTACCCCAAACCAAATAAGCCTGGTACTTCACATTCAATGCATATCCAGCATAGCTCTCTGATTCAACAGCAGGGGAGGAAGTCTCATAGTTAACTTTCAATGCATATTCAGCATAACTCTCTGCTTCAACGGCAGGGGAGAAAGTCAGATACTTCACTTTCAATGCATATCCAGCATAACTCTCTGCTTCAACGGCAGGGGGAATGAAGAAAAGTAGATCTATATACAGAAAAAAACCCAACAAGGTCTGAATTATTTAGTCTTGGTAAATAAATAAACATGGGTATAGCTTGCTTATTGCGGCGGTTACTACCCCTAATTAATTAAGCTAGATATTTCACTTAGAGGCAGTTCCAACACTGCTCTCTACATTAATGGTGGGGGTAGAAGGGAAATAGAATCAAAAGGTTACTAAGAGCCAAGAGTAACAGATAAGGTCCATCAGGTCTAGAGGACATGTATAAAGAGGAGGCAGCAAAACACTGCACGGAGCGGCAGTAGCCACAGAGGCATTCACGGAGCGGGATGCCAGTGGCCAGTGGTTGGTGTTCCACCTTCACGGAGCGGAAGGATGGAGGGCTGCCATCTCCAAATTAAAAAAAAAAAAACCCAGGGGAGGGTAAGAGTATGTAAAATTAACGGAGAGTTCAAAGGCTATAGGTATTACCAATTATTAGGCTTATTCAATATTTGTTGATAGTTAATGTGGCTTTCAATGCATACTTCACTTTCAATGCATATCCAGCATAGCTCTCTGCTTCAACGGCAAGGGAGAAGAAAAACTAATACTTCACGCATATCCAGCATAGCTCTCTGCTTCAACAGCAGGGGAGAAGAAAAACAACCAATAAGGGCTGAAAAACATACTCTGGGTAAACAAATAAGTATGGGTGTAGCTTGCTTATTGCGGCGGTTACTACCCCTAACTAATCAAGCTTGATATTTCACTTGGATGCAGCTCCATCACTGCTCTCTACATTAATGGTGGGGTGAAAGGGAAATAGAACCAAAGGTTACTAAGAGCCAAGAGAAACAGATAAGTATGAGAAAAAAGAAGTGTGAAGCTTGCTGGGCAGACTGGATGGGCCGATTGGTCTTCTTCTGCCGTCATTTCTATGTTTCTATGTTAGTATGGGATATAAAGTCCTGGATCTAGATACAATTATGGAAGAGGCTGACTTGAATGTAGTGGTTGTCAAGGAGATGCAGTACACAGAAAACCACAACTAGGATATTATTCTGCCTCCATAAAGGTAAATTTTAAGACCTGCGAGTGGCCGTCCATGTGCGCGCCGTTCCTGGCGCACGCACATGGATGCACTGATTTTATAATATGTATGCATGTGTGCGCGAATGCCGTCTCGCTCGTGTAAGTGGGAGGGAATTTAGTAGATGTGTGCAGAGACAGAATAAGTATTTTCCCCAGTTCCCTCCCAGTCTGCTCCAGTAAAGGAGTGAACTGGGAGGGAACTTCCTAAACCCCCTATCTAACCTGCCTCCCTTTTACCCAACTAACTCCAACCCTTAAAATCCTGCTAACTACCCTCGTTTTTTGGTTTTTTTAACTTATTCGGTCTCCGGAGCAGCAGCAGGTTGCGCAGGCCTGTCAAATCCCGACACGCACTTCAGCGGGACTGTGTCTAATGGTGTAGTCCCGGCCTGCCCACCTCTGCCCAGATCCTGCCCCTGGCCTGTCCCTTTTTCGTTTAGACCTTTCAATGCGCATACCGGGAGATACGCACGTGGCTGTGGCCTCTGAAAATCCGTGTGGTGTGCATACGGCCCAGCCTCGTGCGTATCTCCCCAATTCTGCACACACAGGGCTTTTAAAATTCAGCCTATAATGTATGTATATATCTGTTATGCTGCCACCTGGTGTCATTTTGTGATATTACACAGCTTAGATTCTCCGCATGCTGTAGAACTCTCTTTCTGATTGTTTATTGTTTGGATGTTTCTGAGCTCCTTATTGGTTCTATCCTGTTTTGCTTTGTCTTTCTGTCTGTATTCTCTTGCCTCTTCTTATTGGTTCCTTGGACCAAGAAATGCCTGGGACATTTTATTTCCTGCAGAAACGTTCAGTTGTAAGTAGACTCTTGTCAGGTTAACAGCTTGTTTTCTCCTCTTTTGAGCTCTGAGAAGCATCATCTTTTCACTCCCCTTATCCACTATTAACCCATATTTTCAGAGAAACTTATTACAACTGTATCAGTCTCCTCAACCAGTTCAGCTACTCTTTGAACCTTCTCATCAACTGTTAGTGTTGAACTGTTCTTCATTCAAATAAATGTTTTCAGAAACCAAGAACTGAGTTTATCTGATATCTGCAGCTACGGAAAGGTTTAACTGACTGTCTAGGGGTTCAAACTAGACATTGAATGCTGAGGGCAGTACAGTCCCTCAAGGAGTCATTATCTGGATGTGAAAATCTAGGGGAAGCAGAAGAACAGTGGGCAAAACTAAAAGGAGTTATTATAAGGGCAACTAACCTTTTTGTTAAAAAAGTAAATAAATGAAAGAAGAAAATGAGGCTGCCATGATTTTCTAAAGAAGTATCTGAAAAGTTAAAGAAAAAAAAGTTAGGGTTTATATGTTGCGCGTCCCGGCCGCGTTGGCACTGCGGCCAGGCCTACTCACCTAGCGCTTCCATCTACCAGCTCCAATTCCCCCTCACTCGCAGCCACCACCAGTGCCTCTCATCCACGGCACCCCTGGGCATCTCCAGGCCCATCAGGGCCTTCAGTCTCGCAACGCTCCTCACGTCGGGGCTCGGCGACCTCCATGGCATCGTCCCCGCCCCTAGGCATGTGCGAGCGGACGGTGCGGCCCTTTAAAGGGCCCAGTTTGGGAAGCCAGTCCCTGGTGCCCGCCAATGACCTCATATGATATCAGTATAAAAGGCGAGGCCCAGTCCCCAGAGCCTCGCCTTGGCAATTGGGTCGACACCATTGGTGTTGTAGTTTGCTTCGTGTGTTCCAGTGTTATCTCGTTCCAGTGTCTCCTGTTCCAGTGTCTCCTGTTCCAGCGTCTCCTCATTCCAGCGCCTCTTCATTCTCTGTATCTCTTCGGACTGACCTCTGGTTCTGATCACTGCCTGCCTGACCATTCTTCTGTCTGCCGCCTGGAACTGACCACTGCCTACCTGAACATTCTTCTGTCTGCCGCCTGGAACTGACCACTGCCTGCCTGACCATTCTCCTGTCTGCTGCCTGGAACTGACTCTGGTGTTGACCTTTGCTTTGGCTGACTATTCTTGGACTGATACTCTGGCTGTGACCCTTGCGCTTCACTCGGACACTCTTTTCTGGCCTACTGTGACTACCAGACCAACCTGTTTGGAAACTAACCGCGGCTTCCACTTGACTAGACCCACTTGGAAACTAACCCGCGGCTTCCACTTGACTAGACTCCGGGCAAGAGAACCTCCCTGAGGTCTCTGGAGCTTCCAGTTCGGGTCTAGTCCATCCATTCTGCATAAGCCGCGCACCCTTGCTCATGGTGGGCACACCCCTCCGCTATCTCTCCGGGAGACCACCAGAGGCCCAACTAAATCCAGGCAGTCTGGGTACCCAAGGTCTCAACCTGTGGAAACACCAGACTGTTATTGGTGAAGCTCCAGTTAGTCTCAGTCTCCTTGTGTGCTCCGCCTCCTGGTGGTAGGCGCTCTCTGGGTCCGACCAGAGGGCCATACCAATCCTGCACCAGGAAAAGGGTCTACCTCCAGCGCAACAGGTTGCCAAGGCCATGGACTTGGCGGAGTCTCCGGCCCTGCAGGCAATCCCTGGTCTGGTCACTCGTGTCCGAGAGCAACAACGGATCATGGGAGCGTTGGCTTCTTTTGTGGAGAAAATACATTCTCAATTGGAGGAATCCGTCATGGCCAACCCAGGGGCCTTTACCCCACCTTGCCCTCACGGGCACCACTCTGGGAGCATTCTGACGCCATTCTTCACCAGCTCCCTCAGTTCATCTCCATCTTCCAACGTACCTTCGAGGACCCAGGCCGATAGGCAGTCGCTGGCCACCACCAACTCCACCTCGGTCAAGGCTCGCACTTGCTCGCTGAGTATACAGTGGAGTTTAGAACACTAACCACTGAGTTAGGGTGGCAAGAAGACTTTGTGGGCACTCTACCTAGAGGGACTGTCTCCTGCCCTTAAGAATGAACTGGCCACCCGCGAGATCCCCATATCTCTGGAAGACCTGATCTCCCTGGTCGGTAGCATTGACTATCGTCTTCGACAATGACATCAGGAGGTAAGGGTCCTACGACATCCTGCTCTACGATCAACCCGTTCGGAGAGCCCTCAGTTGAAGGCCTTACCAGCGGCTCCTCAGCCTTCCGAGGAGTCCATGCAAATCAATTGCGGCCGCCTGACTCCAGAGGAACGCCTCCGACACAGAAAGGTGGGCCCTTGCCTATATTGCGGCGGTTCCGGACATCTTCTTCAGACTTGCCCAGTGCTTCCGGGAAACTCCAAAGCCTGAGCCCAGTGGGGGTCCCGAGTTTGGGCGCTACTGTTTCTGGCCCTCAACTATTGCTCCCTATCTCCCTCCTTAGGGAGTCACGATCATTCGCCACCATCGCCCTCGTGGACACTGGGGCGAGTGGAAATTTTATTATGGAAGATATCGTCAAGCTTCTCCAGATACCTGTACAACCACTAAAGGTACCACTCCATATTGCCGCGATACAGGGAAAGCATCTCCCCGGTCGTATCACTCACCGTACCATGACCATTCGCTTCACCGTTGGGATCCTCCATGATGAGGAGATCTCCCTCCTGATCTTGAAGCAATCCATGCACCCTGTAGTACTTGGACTTCCCTGGCTCCAGTTACACACACCCCACTTCTACTGGCAATCTCTGCAACTAACTCAGTGGGGCCCTCAATGTCAAACCCACTGTTTATGGCAAGTGTCTCCATCTGTGACCGTCCTCAACTCTACAACCCTTCTGGGTTATCTGCCCTATACTCGGAATTCAAGGATGTATTCTCTAAACAAAATGCTGACATCCTGCCTCCACTCCGAGAGTTTAACTGCTCCATAGAACTGCTGCCTGGAACCATGCCTCCCAAGGGCAGATCCTATCCCTTGTCACTCCCTGAAACCCATGCAGTAACAGCCTACATCAAGGAAAATTTGGATAAAGGATTCATAAGACCCTCTAATTCCCAGGCAGAAGAAAGATGGCAGCTTAAGACTCTGCATAAACTACAGAGGTTTGAATGCAGTAACTTGTAAGGAATTTTATCCACTGCCACTTAGTGAACTATTCGACCGCCTGCAGGGTGCACAAATCTTTACAAAATTGGATCTCAGAGGGGCGTATAACCTTGTACGGATTCAACCGGAAGACATCTAGAAAACCGCCTTCAACACAAGAGACGGCCATTTACGAGTACGTAGTAATACACTTCGTCTTTGCAACACCCCTGCAGTCTTTCAACGGCTAATGAACGAGATCTTCCGGGACCTTTTATACACATTTGTCATAGTATATCTGGACGATATACTAATATTTTGTAGAACCAAAGTCAGACAGGGGGCTCCCGAGCAAGAACAGGCCGAAGCCTGAATATGCCAAGTCCAGGACGTAGACTGAAGAGGCATCATAGAGCAAGCTGGAGTCAGGGCCGGTGGCAATGAAGAAGCCGGTGGCAATGAAGAAGCCTCGTCCAGACCTCAGACAAGGCTGAGGTCTGGACGAGGAGAGAGTCGGTAGCGTAGTCAGGCAATGCAGAGGTCCGGGCGTGGAGAGAGTCAATGGCGTAGCCAGGCAATGCAGAGGTCCGGGCTTGGAAAGAATCAATGGCATAGTCAGGCAATGCAGAGGTCCGGGCTTGGAGAGGATCAATGGCGTTGTCAGGCAATGCAGAGATCCGGTCTTGGAAAGAGTCAATAGCATAGTCAGGCAATGCAGAAGTCCGGGCTTGGAGAGAGTGAATGGCGTAGTCAGGCAATACAGAGGTCGTGTCCGAGAAAGCAATCCGATGAAAGGATAGGAATCAGGAATGCAGGAATGAAGGAGAACAGGAACAGGAACTTGAGAGGATCAGGAACCAGGAACAAAGGAGAATTACCAGGAGGCAACGAGTACACGACCAGCGTGGAGACCTGTTGCAAAGGCAGCCATTGGAAGCTGAGCCCGGCCTTAAGTACCGGAGCTCTGGCGACGTCATCATCTGGGGCTGCGGCCAAGTTCCTGCCGCGGGCCCTTCATAAGAGTCAGTGATGCGCGCGTGTGCCTAGGGAGGGGCGCGGCGCTGGACAGCGGCGTCTCTCCGCGGGCCACACGGAGAGGCCCGACTCGGAGCACAGGAGTCTTAGCTGAAGCTGAGGCACCGGGGGCGGCCCGAGGGCAGAGCCAGCAGCCCACCGCCGCCAGGGATGAGGAACCAGGCACTAGATTCGCCAGAGAGAGGTGAGGGGGCCGGGCCGCGGGTCTGCCACGGCCAGCACACGTAACAACAGCATTTAACAAAATATTGTTTTATAAATAAATGTTGACAGAAAAGTTATTTTTCATGGAATGTTTATTAGCCAGGTTATTGGGAGGGGGGGGGGGGAATTGGCCAATAAATAACTGATTTTAAGTAAAAAAAAACAAAGCAAAATCATACATAGTCAGAGAATTAGGTGTCAATATAAAATCTACAACACAATTTCTACAGATAAATTGCAAGAAGTTGCCCATATTATTATTCAAAGGATTCTGCTAATGCCCTGTCTGAACTCAATACTGTTTTATTCTGCATCTTTGCCCACCCATTATCCTACTTATTATAGCTGTCAGCAGTAGCTTTCTATTTTTAACAGTATATGCTCATCCCTACATACTGTACACAAAACAAAAAGAAAGCTACAAGAAATCAATTTGTGTAGGGGATGAATATTTAACGTTACAAGGAGTATTTCTGCACCTTTCAGTCCTCACTCTTGGCACATGGGAAAAATCTTTTCATAATGTCTGTACAAAGTGATGATGATATTCGCATAGTGAAACAACTTCCACAGAGGCCTGATAGTGGGTAGGAGGTAGGGCAGGAAGGGCAGGAAGGGGATCCTGCCCAAACATAATGAAGGGAGAACAGAGGGTGTTCATCATTGTACAAAAAGACATGCGTATCTATAACGAGAACTACCCTGCAGGGATCTGTGGAAAACAAAATACAGAAAAGCCTAATCTCATGACCCAGCAGCTTAGGTACATAGGTTCATAAAAGTCTAAAAGTAAATTTCTCTTATGCTGAATCCTGAAAATCCTGAATAGAAGCTGGTATGCACTGAAAAATTTAAATTCCTAATCGATAAGATGCTAAAAGATCTCTCCCTACCTCTCCTCCACAAAATGTTTGATGACTGGATACCTATTTTACACAGGTTTTAGACATCTACAAAATGGGAAAAAAGAAAAACTTTTGAAAACATGGCCTAAAGACTGCTACATCAAATCAACAGTTTAGAAAAACTAAATTAGAATTATGTAATTTTCAGTAGCACACCCTAGTCAGAAAACAGTAATAGGAATGTTTGAAAATACTGATGGGATCTGAAAAGAAAATAAGGGGCAGATTTTAAAACCTGCGCGTGGCAGTCGCACGCAGGTTTTAAAATCCAGGGTCGGCACGCGCAAGAGGGTGCACAATTGTGCAACTTGCGCGTGCCGAGCTGCGCAGCCTGCCTCCGTTCCCTCCGAGGCCCCTCCGAAATCGAAGCAGCCTCAGAGGGAACTTTCCTTCCGCCCCCCCCCCCACACCTTCCCTTCCCTAACCTGCCCCCCAGCCCTACTTAGAACCCCCCCTTACCTTTGTTGAAGAAGTTACGCCTGTCTCCTGGCAGGCGTAACTTACGCGCGCCGGCCGGCCCACAATCCCAGGCACTGCGGCAAATGGCCGTTGTGCCTGAGGCTCAGGCCACGCCCCGCCCCCCGGACTGCCCCGGACCGCCCACGCCCAACCCCTTTTTGCAAGCCCCGGGACATATGCACGTCCCGGGGCTTGTGTGCGCCGCCGAGCCTATGCAAGATAGGCTCGGCGCGCGCGCAGGGGGAGGCAGGGATAGGTTTTTGGGGGTTGCGCGCGTATCGTACATGCGCAACCCTTTGAAAATCTACTCCTTAGTGAGAATGTACAGAACAATAAAAGGTTTACAGTACCTTAGCTATCTCTAATTAATAATGGCTTAATTCTTTATCAAAGAACCATCATCAAGAAATTGACTTTAACATTTTTAAATAGATTGCAGGCCAATCCAAACAGCACTTGGCAGTAACTGTAATCATTTCCTATTTTTTAAATGACTTTTAAATATTCTTTTGCTTTTACTCCTGTTACTGAAAAGCTTTTATTAAGTCCATGTGACATCTAACATAGATTCTCTCAAATGGACTGTACCATAATTTTATTAACAAAATCTCTCTATATGTAATTTACTACATTTGTGTGTTGGTTGCTCTGTCAGTCATACTCAAAAACCATATTTGTGCTGCTGCTGCGAATGGTGCTGGTTGACGGTACTTACTGCAGACCTCGATTGGATCGCTATTGATGGCTGCAGACACAATACAATTTGTGTTTTTTACAGGTATTTGATGAGCTTACATATGTTTTTGTGGCAATTACCTTGCAGATATCAGTCCTGTCCTAATTGATTGCCCCTGAGGCAGCTCTATGAGAGAGAGCGAAACTCGGCCAGAGTCGGGCATCATTAAATAAAGGGCGTTTCCAACCACAGAGTCTCTTTGTTTCTACTGCTATACAGCCAACTGGATCGGCTTCCGCTTTAATTTTTGGGTCCAAGAAATATTTCTTTACAGAGATTACTCCTGAGTCTACACCCTTTAACCCTCACTGCATCACCCCTCATTTCATGGCCTCCTTTCTGTTGAAAGAAGACTTCCTGTGCATTGATACTTTAGAGGTATTTAAATGTCTCTATCATATCTCCCTTATACTGTCTTTCCTCTAGGATATATATACTTATATCTTTAAGTCTGTCTCATATGCTTTACAATGAAGATCACTCACCATTTTAATTGCTACTCTCTGGACGACTCCATCCTGTTTATATCCTTTTGGATGTTTGGTGTGCAGAACTGCACACAGTATTCCAAATGATATCTCACCAGCACCTTATACAGGGCAATATAACTTCCTTTTTTTCTGCTGAACATTCTTCTTCGTAGGCACTCAAGCATCTTTCTGTCTTTTGCCGTCACCTTCTCTACCTATTTGGCTACCTCTATATTTAATTGAAGACAAGATACAAGAAAAATGATTTTTTTTTCATGGGAAATCATTTCCACACTTGCTTTTATGTGTACAACTCCCAATTTTCAAAAAACCTGTCTACTCTTTTGGTTTGTGTTGAAGGGATAAGGCCTCTGGGGTTCTCAGAAATGAGACGTGGGATAGACATGGAGTCTGAGAACCTTCCTTCATTTGAAAGACCATTTTTAAAGACATGTTTCCTTTTGCTGACCTGGGAGTTTTTCTACACTCCTGGACTCTTTTCTGTTAAAGAACTGTTAAATAACTTTTGTTTTACTTTTTTCTGGGTTCCCTCAACTAGAGGCTCAGTCTTTTGTTTAGACATCCAAAAGGGAGAGGTCCTCTTCACTAAGAAGGAACCTGGGATAATTTGCATTCAGAGGTAGCCATCCAGAGAAGAGATGGAGAGAGAGGAGAAAGGAGTTCTTATAGACCCTTGCAAGGGAGAAGAAGAATACAAGTAGTATAAAGGAAGATGTGAAAGAAAATTACTGGAGAGGTAGAAGATACCTGGACTCTTAACTTACCAACTTTTTGGAAGGAAGCATACAACTGCCCCTTATCATGGAAAAGGAGAGAAAGATAAATTTCAATGATTTGTAAAATTGGCTTTTACATCTATTAATAAATTACATAACTGAAGAGGTCACAAATTTATTAAGAAACTTGATTGTCTTTTCACTAAAATGAGTGTTGAAAATAAATCAGTGTGTTTCCTACTACATAGATAACTTATCACTGATCACTGCTGTATACTCTACTGCTACCTGATGATACAATTCTGTAATGCACAGAGTCTAGAAGAATTATCTTCCCCCTGCTCAGGGAATCCTGGATATTAAAATAATTGACCAACAAAGAAAAGTGAGTCATCAATGACTGTGTTTGAGATATGGACCTCTGGAAACTTTATCCAGGACTACCAGGATAAATCAACACTGAAGTAAACCTCAGAGTTGATTTATGCTATTAATCAGCTTACTTTATTCTGGAGCTAACCTATCCAAGACTGATTTCTATTTCTTATTCCAACAGCCAAACTGGTCATCTAATAGCTCTAAGGATGAAGCATTATCATAATCACCTAAGCATCCTGGCAGAAGTGACATATCAATCTTATTAAAATTCCAAAATAACTTATATTTCCCTGTTGTAGGAGTCTTATTCTGCTTTACACTCTAAAACTAAATTTAAAAATGATCTAGAAGACTGGCAGGCAGCTGGCATCTATCCATCTTCTGGTCTTGATCCCTGTATTCTCAATTCCATCAGGAACAAAGAGTAAATCCAGAATATGGTCCCAATTTATGGGTACAGCTGAGTACAACTTGAGGAAAACCTAAAAGGTTGATTTTAAAAGTCATATGTGCAACAAAGCTGAGAGATACGCACTTGTCTCAGGCTGGCACGAACCGCATGGATTTTAAAAAGCATGTGAGTACGCGTATATCTCTGGATCTGTGCATAAATCAAAAAGTTTAAAGAAGGGGTGGGCGTGGGCATGGCCTGGAAGGAGCATGGGCGGGACATGGGTGTTCCAGGAAGTTAGCTTGAAATGTGCGCATATTTATACGCACAAGTGTGTGCTGGGGTCCTCTACCACGGAACTTTACTTCTGCTATGGACGGCATGTAAGTATTAAAATAAAAAATACTAGGTGGGGACAAACGAAGGAGAGAGGAGTTGGCTGTTCACTTCTTGAGGCCTGCCAGGTGCTGGGAACCCTGGAATCAACATCCCCCTGGTGAGAGCAGCTGAGTCGCGGCGAGTGACGTCAGCTGGGCGGGCCTACCTCTTATAAGATCGGGGGTAGGGCGGCGCCCCGCAGCTGCCAGCACGTCGCCTAAGCCGTGCGTGCCGAAGGAGCACGCGGCTTGGTCCGGCTTAGTCCGGGGGAGTCCAGTGTCTGGATAATATCTGGCCTTCCGCTCACTCCATGGGAAGGAAAAGGAAGGCGAAAATTGCAACTTCTTCCCCAGTGCAGTACCAACGCACCGGCCCCATGGACCATCACATTACAAGACGAATGGAAACGCCGAATAAGGACACTGTGGAAGCTGTATCATTGGCTTCCTTAAGTCCTGGCGAAGGACCGAAGTCTCCACCACAGCCGAATAGAGAACTGGTAGGAGCAGTTCATGAAGATTTGAGCTTGGTAACACAAGCAACAATCTCACGAACTGAAAATAATGCTTATGTTCATACTAAAAGTTTGATTGAAATTAAGCTCCCAGTTGAAATCGAGAGTAATATTAGTCCAAATGAAATATCTGACAATATTACGTTGTTAGACTTAGGGCGGATAATATCGAGATTGGATAGTAATATAACGATTATGAATAAGTCTTTGTCAACTGTAATTAATGGAAATATTGTGGCAATTGAGGAACAAGGAAAGAGAATATCTAAATGTGAGAAAGAAGTAGATACTTTAACATCAAAATTGCAGTTAATACAAAACTCTGAAAATGTATTTGAGACAGTCTAGTAATGCATAAAGAGACTGAATATATTGAAAATCTATATAGATTGAAAAATCTTAGGATAGTGAATTTTCCCCAAACTCGTTTGTTATCATCCTTTGAGATGTTTAAAAAATATCTGAAAGAAGTTTTGTTATATGGGGAAAAGGAAATACCTAATGTGTCTAAAATTTACTACTTTCCTAGGAAAGTTGTAAAAAATATGGAAGAACAGAGGAATGATGAAGCTACTTCCCACAGTATAGGTAAATCAACTTTTCTAGAAGAGTCACTTAATGTGATTACCAATAGGGCAACTTTTTTTGTATCATTTATGGCTGAGAAGGACAAAGACATTTTATTTAGAAAGTTCTTTAGAAATAAAGATGCTTTATTTTGTGGTCAGAAAGTCCAAAATTTCCCAGATGTGGCACGTGCCACTCAGGCCAGGAGGAAGTGTTTTTTGTCTTTAAAAAGTCAAGTGCTTGCACGTGGGGCAACCTTCTTTTTAAAGTTCCCATGTTTTTGTTATGTGACCTATCAAGGAAAGAAATTTGGATTCACTGACCCTACTCATTTGGAAACATTTTTGATTGATAAAAATCCAGCCCAGATATCAGAGAATGACGTTAAAAAAAAATGAAATAAACTTCCTCTCCTTTATAATGATTTCATCCCAAGAATGCCCAAAAATTTTAAAAGGGCATAATATGGGAAAGTATATATGTATTGAATTTATTCCATACATTATATTCTTGTTTCTCCCCCATTTTATGGAATATGTGTTACAAATAAAGTGAATATTGGCTGCAATTATTTGAGAGAAGTCTGTTGATTTGTACCACATTTTTCTTGTATTTTCATGGTTAACTACTGAAGAAAATAATAAAGTCTAAATGAAAAAAAAAATACTAGGCAAGTTAGCAGGGATTTAAGGGTTGAGGGTAAAAGGGAGGCTAAATAACGAGGGGTGGTTAAGAAATCCATTCCGCTAACTGGGCAAACTGGGAGTGAACTGAGAAAAAGGGCTATTGCATCAGGGCGCGTATCTAATAAAATCCCCCCCCCCCTTACGTGGTAGAGCCAGCATTTGCGCGCAAATGCGTGTGTCCATATAAAACCGTGCATACATGTACATGCGTACAGCGGATTTTATAATAATACATGCCTATATAATATGCGTATGTTATAAAATGACTATGTCTCTGGGCACCTGCACAGCTTTTTGAAAGTTACTGTCTCACAGGCCGATACAGTAAAGCGCAGCCGCGATTACCCCGTTTCTAACCCACTTTGTACCAGCAATTTGGCCACATAAGTCCAACCCGCGATTCACTATCCCTTTAAACCCATCCTTTCCACTTCTTTAAATCAACGGGTATCCCTTTCCGCCCGCGGCATGTATATGATATGTAAACGCTCCGATTAGCTATTCCCTCCTTTACAGTAACGTGCGCCCCGACTATCGCCTTTTTAACCTGCAGTTTAGTCGCGTCTTTAACCTGCTAAATTACTGCCTACCCTTACCCCTGCATTAGAGGGTAGGCGGTAAAGTTTGTCCGTGAAATTTCACGGGCAAACTTTCCCCCAGCCCCCGCTCACCTGCCCTGGCCGCATCCATGGGTGCCGGTGTCCCGTACAGGCCCGCGCTGACAGGGACAGGGACATTGACTCACAAATGTCCCTTCACTTTCTCTTTTGGCATACCTTCTCCCACTTTGGCTCACAACCCTTCACTCTCTCCTCCAGCATTCATTCTTCCGCTTTGGCTCATGTTGTCCCTTCATTTTCTCTTTCAGCATTCCTTCTCCCGCTTCAGCAGCCCGGGGCGGATCGGGCGCTCTCCGCGAGGCGGCTTCCAGCAGCCCCCGCTGGCGAAGATGCATGAACGCACACCTGTACTTCCAATTTGGGCGCTCAAGGCACCTTCGCTGGCTTGAGCGCCCAAATAGGACGTACAGGCGGTGCGAGCTCATCATGCCAAAAAAATTGCACCGGCAGGCAACTGGAAGATTGCCAGAGCGGCGGAGCCAGGGCTGGGGGGGGGGCGACGGCTCCCCTACCTTTCCTGCATGCGGGGCAGCTCTGGCTCGCCTGCCTGCCTCCCTTCGTTCCGCCGCTCACTGCCTCCCCAGCGCCATCTTGCAGCTTGTGACGTCACCCCTGACCCTTGAGCATCCAAACGCTGGCGAAGGTGCATGAATGCATGTCCAATTTGGGCGCTCAAGCAGCGAAGGCGCATGAGCGAACGCCGTGACCTTGGAGGTCCATCCGGGTGCTCAGGTCACGGTGTGCGCTCATGCGCCTTCGCTGCTTGAGCGCCCAAATTGGACGTGCGTTCATGCACCTTCGCCGGCATTTGGGCACTCAAGGGTCAGGGGTGATGTCACAAGCTGCAAGATGGCGCAGGGGAGGCAGTGAGCGGCGGAACGGAGGGAGGAAGGCAGGCAGGCGAGCTGGAGCTGCCCCGCCTGCAGGAAAGGTAGGGGAGCCGCCGCTCTGCCCCCTCCCGCGCACATCCCCCTCGGCCCTGGCTCCGCCGCCCTGGCAATCTTCCAGTTGCCTGCCGGTGCAATTTTTTTGGCATGATGAGCTTGTACCGCTTGTACATCCCATTTGGGCACTCAAGCCAGCAAATGTGCCTTGAGCGCCCAAATAGGACGTGCGTTCATGCACCTTCGTCGGTGGGTCTGCTAGAAGCCGCTTTCATCGCCGGCTGCCCCCGGGAGGCAGGGGAGCCACGGTGGGTGCCTCGGGAGGAGGGGAGAGAGGACTGGGGCTGCTGGAAGCATGCAGTAAGTTTACTTTAGTTACAATTTCTATTTTCTTAATAACATGGCGAGTCGATTTTCACCCTGCGCCTTGCTTCGGTTGGGGGGGAGAGAGGACTGACAATCCCTGATGCCCGAGCGTAGGAGAACCATCCACTTCCTGGTACCTGTCATTTCAAATGTCATTTGAAATGACAGGTACCAGCGCACCCATTTTACTGTATAGGCGCTGTATAGCACTCTATACAGTAAAATGGATTGCGCTTCATGGATGTTTCTTGGACACACTTTGGACGCGGCTTGCATTTGCATGCCATTTAAATACTGTATCGAGCGGTATGTGATCCGAACTGTGCGCGCGGCAAATGCGGGTGCGCCCGGCACTACCGCACTCTTTCTACCGCGTCCTTACTGTATCAGCCTGTCAGTCAGCTAAATTGGTTAAAACATCTGCTGGTGAACCCCCAACTCAGTATCAATATGAATACTAAAATTACCCAGTAATCAAATCCAATACTTCTGAAAATAAACAAAATGGGGCATGAGGAACTCTATAAACTTATAAAATAGCCAAGTCAGTCTATAAACAAACATTCTATACCTTGCGGTTAAGAGATGGAACCAGAAATAAATCCCAGCCCTGACTGAAAAATTACAGCCACTGCTCCACTCTTGCCAGCAGTTCTTGATTTTGCCAACCCCATATGTCCCAGAACATAAGAACATAACATTTGTTATACTGAATTAGACCAAAAGTCCATCAAGCCCAGTATGCTGTTTCCAACAGTGGTCAATCCAGGTCACAAGTACCAGGCAGGACCCCTAAAGGTTGATAGATTCCAGAGGGCCCAGCATATTTAATTTCACTTCCTTATCATCTATAAGCCATCCCCCTGATCCCAAAGGACCACAGAGAGTGGTTTACAGCATAGAAAATACAATTTCATAAATATATATACAGTTTAAAATCATTACAAATAATTCATAAACAATATAATATACAGTAAACTCTAGCACTTAACTATCTCTCACCCCTATTCTCACCAGGTAGGAGTAAGATAAAGCAAAAATATCAGAACGACATAATAGAATTAATTACAGAATCCTAAACCTTACCACACCAAATAACCAAATATACGCTTTAGCCCAGCGGCTCTCAACCTAATCCTTGGGCTATATCCAGTCAGTCTGGTTTATAGGATATCCACGAAGAATATGTATGAGGTAGATTTACATACAGTGGAGACAGTGCATGCAAATCTATCTCATGCATAGTCACTGTGGATATCCTGAAAATCAGACTATGTCAGTGTGCCTTGAGGACTGGGTCAAAAATCACTGTTACAGCTTAAAAACACAAGAACGTAAGATTTGCCTTACTTGGTCTGATCAAAAGTCTAACAAGCCCAGCATCCTGTTTCCAACAATGGACAATCCAGGTAATAAGTATTTGGCAAGGATCAGAAAGGGGAGATAGATTCCATGCTGCTTATCCCAGGGACAAGCAGTGGACTTCTGCAACTCCACCTTAATTATGCTTTATGAATTTTTTCCACCAGAAACTTGTCAAATCTTTTTTAAAGGCAACTACACTGACATCTGGCTCCCAACACCTCTGCCCTCAGTGCCAACAGAAAAGGACTGCTTCCTGAGCTCACTGTTGCTAGCTCCTAAATAGACTTCCAGGTGCACAGTGATTCCAGACTCCACAGAAGGAGGAGCTGTATCTGAATGATACCTCCTTCTATTCTAACCTATTCTCTCTCTAGTTAAAATAAGGACTAAACCAGGTCTTAATGTTGATGTGACATTAGGGTCTGTCACATATTAATATGTTAAAAAGCTGTGGTCCCAGACTAGATCCATGGGGTACTTCAATATTCACCTTTCTCCATCCAGAAAACTTATCATTTAGACCTACTCTCTGCTATCTTTTAACCAATTCTCAATCCACAATAGGACACTGCTCCCTCTCCCATAACATTTAATTTCCTAAGTCATGAGGGACTTTATCAAATGCTTTCTGGAAATCCAGATACACTATATTAACAGGCTCACCTTTATCCATATGTTTATTTACGCCCTCAAAAAAATGTAGCAGAATGGTGAAACAAGACTTCCCTTGGCTAAATCCATGTTGGCTTACTCCCATTAAACTATGCCTATCTATTAGTTCAATACCTTTGTTCTTTATGATAGTTTTTACCATTTTGCCTGGCACTGACATCAGACTCACTGGTTTGTGGTTTCCTGGATTAACCCTGAAGCCCTTTTTAAAAACTGGCATAACAGTGGCAACCCTCTGGTCTTCAGGTACCATAGACGATTTTAGTGATAGTTTACAAATTACTAATAGCAGATCCACACATTCATTTTTCAGTTCTTTCAGCACTCTGGGATGCATACTGTCTAGTTCAGGTAATTTGCTACTCTTAGATTTGTCAATTTACCCTATTGCATCTTATTTATTTATTTAAATGATTTTATATACCGATAGCCGTTTGCACATCGTATCGGTTTCCAGAAAACTAAAACTTTTTGACAGTGTCATTAAACAGAACTTTTGGCACTGCCATTACATAGAACAGTAAACTTTGCATACAATAGAAGAACATCAGCAAACAGAAACTGGCCTTCCTTTTGCCTTTTCTATTGCATGGAATACATCTGGAATGGGCTTCCAAGATGGTATTTTTAAACAAAATCCACGCCTAATGCAAACTCTTAACTTTTGCAGCTGCTGTTTTAAATTTTTTCTTAACCATTTTCCTCATTTTAGTCACGCTTTTGAAAGTTAAAAAATTTTTGCAGTAGATTTCTTTAGTTTTTTGATCATACTGAAGCTCCAACACTGTTACCTCTCATACCAAATCCTGTGTTCCACTAAGGACTAGTTCTAAAATAGTTTCCCCTCTTGCTGGTTCTTGTACCAGCTGCCCATGAAGCAGTCATTTATTTTGTCTAGGAATTTTTGCTTCTCTAGTATGTCATGAATTAACATTGAAATCACCCATTATTACTGGCTGCTGATTTTGTTAGCATTCCTAATCTCTTTCAGCATTTTATTGCCTGTTCATTCTGGCCAGGTGTATGCTAATGTTGTGTTCGTGCCTGTTCTCGCCCTCGCTCCACCCTCTCTACCTTAGTGGCGACTCCCTTCGGGTCTGACGGACGGATGCTGCCACGGCTTCTCCTCGCCGTGCTTCCTGGAGTCCCCGGGCTAGCCTGACGCTGCGGATCTGCCATGTTCCTGATGACGTTTGTACCGACAAGGGCACGAACCTCGGGGGCGTCCCCCCGTAGTGATGTCATCCGCTTCCACCTTAAAAGGTCTTTGCTTGCTACTTCGAATCGAATTAGCAAGGGGAATTCTTTCTCCGCTGCTCTGCCTCCACCACCTTACCCAGGGGTACCCGCTCCTCGGGGGCCCCGCTCTTTCTTCTTGATTTCAGATTGCCTACGTCCCTGAATGCTCAGAAGACTCCTTACTACCTGGAAGCGATCGCAGACGTGACACAGTGAGTTCGATTACAGATAGGAACCGGTACTCGCTCCACGAGGGCCTATGTTTCTAATCTCCGAAGACTCCCTTCTGTCTAAGATGTTATCGCAGGTACGGAGATCGTGAGTCATTATTATAGACTGCAGATAGGAACCGGTACTCGCTCCACGAGGGCCCATGTTCCTAAATCCTTTCTCAACTCTCTTCTATATCAGAAGCTATTATATACCTTTATCTGGTGCATTACTATTATAGATTGCAGATAGGAACTGGTACTCGCTCCACGAGGGCCTATGTTCCTAAAACTCTCCAAAGACTCTCTTCTATTCTATAAGCCATCTCATACACAGATATTGTGAGTTCTCATTCCAGACTGCATATAGGAACCAGCACTCGCCTACGGCTCCTGTTCCTGAATATACTGAAGACTCTGTTGCATAGAAGCCATTACAGATATCTACAATTGTGAGTGAATCATCTACTACTGGTTATGTATCCAGCATACCCTGTCTAATCACTACCTATAGTCTCTCTCTATAGCTCAGCAGCCCAGAGACTGCAATTCCAGTATCGAAGGGACTTCAGCCCTGCCGGGCACATCAGCTCACTATTGCCACCTCTGGTGGTTCTACTTCCTGTCTAATAAAGAACTATCTGTGTTGGTCTCCATACTCCAGCCTAGCCGGTGGTCCCTCTCAGGATATCCTCCTGGGCGCGCTGTCATCTGCCCAGGGATTCACCAATTTACCTCAAGTGTCATGCCTTACACTACTAGAGCGGTATTACACGACTGCCACTCTGTGGGAAGCCAATCCACCACAGATCATTAACTCTGCCTATGGAGTATTACAATTGTTAGCGCTTCCCCTTGGCAGGGTGATCCATAACAGATTGCTAACCTTCTGGCGGACTTATAGCAGATTGCTACTCCTAGCAGCAGGGACTGATACAGATTGTTACCTCCTCCCTTTCCAGGAGGAGATCCATACAGACTGCTACTCCTCCCCCAACAGGAGGTGCTTGATAACAGATTGCTAACTCCGAGCAGCAGAATTATAAGATTGCCAACTCCTCCCCTCTGGGGAGCAAATCTACAACAGATTGCTAACTCCTCCCCTCTGGGGAGCAAATCTTCAACAGGTAAAACACCCCCACTGCTATTTTATTCCCCTTTTCATGTGGAATTTCTATCCATAAAGATTCAACATTGCATTTTGTTTTCTGTTTGATTCAATGCCCTTTTTAATATATACTGCCACCCTTCCACCAATTTGATCCAACCTATCATTTCGATATAATTTGCACCTGGAATCATAGTGTCCCATTGATTATCCTCCTTATCCAACTTAATCCCTGCCCCATCATAAATAATCTTAGCCAGAAAAGTACTTATTCCCCACAGGGCCCAATTGCGCTCAATCCCCTCTCCAAGGAACTCCCCTAAGGAGGCATCCTACCCCCACAACAGGTCATCAGTTAAAGTCAGCCAGCAATGACATCAGGAGGAAGGGGTGGAGTCAAGGATCCACAGCATCACCTGGCACAGCAGAATGCAGGGGAAGTGCACCTATCCTCTCTCAGCAGGAGGGGTCATGATGGCAGCTTGCATTATAAATCCATAACATAATATGAAAAGTGGTTATTCAGTTGCACAGTTTGATGCACTTTTTCTTTATAAAATTTGGTTTACAGCTCAATTAGGATATTTTCACAGTTTCCTTTACGTTTAACTCAGCAGTAAAATTAATACTTGCAATATGCAACATCATCTATGTGTCTGCACTGCTCAAGACTGACTTGGATTATAATTATCAGGGGCTTCCTTTTTTGTTAAAAAAGCGCCTTATGGAAAGGATGAATCCCATTAACAAAATCCTCTCTGAAGTCATCTTTGAGAGAGGCAGAAAAAAACAAAGAAACAAAAAAACCTCCAAAAGATGATGATAGTGATGACGAAAACAAAGGTACCTCAGATAAAATATGAGAGAAAAATGAATTTGTTAGCTCATGGATCGCGACAAACCAAACAACCTCAAAGATGGAAACTGGCATAAAACCAATTTACATCTGTGATGTGAGTCCAAGTGTGTGTATATATATATATATATATATATACACACACACACACATATATATATATGATCTTATATAATGAGATAAAACCTTTCCCAAACGATTCTTCCTCAAGAAGATGTCCCTGAGCCTCTTCCTCTCTTCAGTTTTTACGTGCACATGCATACCTGATCCAATTTTGAGGAGTTCTAATCTGCCTAGGTTGATATGGTGGGATAGAAATGCAACCAACAAAATAAATCAATTTTATCTATACTTTCAAAAATTGGAGAAGTATTTTTTTGAAAATAGTGTCCTCTGTTTAGCTACTAATTTGAACATAAAAATGATCACTTCAGGCACCTGCAATAATAAGAATATCTTTTAATACTATGAAATGTTTAAAAAAAAACCCTACACACCAGAATTATAACCTTTATTACCCTAAATTATAGCCAGTCATTCTCTATAAACAAATTTAAACATAAAAATGTCATCAGGGAAAACATATGGTTAAAGCAAAACTAAGAAGTATTTTTCTTAAACCATAAAACCAGTCAATTAAAGTCATTCTTAACACATACTGTTATGGTCCTTAGGACAGGTGGCCTTATTACACAAACTTCACAGATACTTTACTTAATACTGGCTGGCAATTAATTGAGTATATCCAGTGGGTGGTCCATGAAGCCAGGTGCATTCTACAGACAAGTAATCTTTATTTTGGCATTTGCTGTGTCCATCTAATTCATAATTTTATGAGTCAAATGCAGCTTTATTTTATGCCCAAAATCTGGTACTATCCAAAATAAAATGACTCAACTACTTAAAAGTACTAATAACAAGGATTTAAGTTTGTTGTAGCCTTGTGATCTAAGGCCATAATTTATTTATAAATAGGCATGGTAACTTTCAAACCATTTTAAGCAGGTGTGTGCAAATCCCACTTCTACCGCATAAATCGGGGGATTTCAAAAGGGGCACATGCTCACGCCATTAACAATTTACCAGTTCGTCCACCAGTTCGTCCACTTAACAGCTAGGTCCTCTAGACCTCTTGGTAGCCAGTACTCTCCCCAGTTATCCCAAACTCTTTAAACCCCTCTGAAATAGCTCAGTCATTTTTTATTTTTAACTTACATGCCATCCACAGCAGAAGTAAAGTTATGAGGCAGGGGACCTCGGTGTGCACCAGGGCGTGTAGATGTTTACATGTGCATCCCTTAGCCAGGCCACAACATGCTCATGCCCCTCCCAGACCATGCCAATACCCCACTCCTTTTTGAAAACTTTTGAGGCGTGCATGCCATGGCGTTTACGTGCATATCTGGGTACTTTTTAAAATACAGTCCACACATGCGAGCCCGACTTATTCATCTATACCCTAAATAATGAGTGCACTGGGCTTTTACAATTCATCTTTAATTTATTTATGAACATTTCATATTTTGCCTTTTCCTGAGTTAGTAGCAAGCCAAAATACATTAAAGTATATTCATCATGTAGTAATGTATATGTACAGAAACAATCTTAAGATATTAGAATAAATATTTTGTGTGTAAATAATAACCTTATGCAAATGAGATAGAACAAAAGCAAATTTAGGATATCGGGTATTAATTTAGCTATTCTTATAGTCTGCTGCCAATGCGGAATACAAGTAAAACATCCATAAACAACAGAAAATAATACAATAACATAACATGACCTCGGACACATTGAAGGAACTAGAAAGCATAAGATAAGTAATAGCATGCACAAATAGTGCAATACATATTGATGACCTATGCATGGTTAGCAACCTGTGGTAGGCCAGGACCGAAGCACAGGATCCATTCTGTACTGGTGAAAACTATAAAAGTCTGTAGCATTGCCATAACAGATCCCAAACCTGCAGCAAACTGGGAGTGATTCCTTTAAAAAGTTACTTCACTTACAGGAAAGACTTGTAAGTTTATAACTGACTTTGTTGCAGAGAAAAAAAGACCAATTAACAAGAGGGAAAAACAAATCTCTAGCTCTTAAACTCTAGGTTATATACACAGCTGGTGAGTCCTAACTGTTTTGGACTAACCCTGTAATCCCAGTAAAACAAGATGAGGACACCGTGTCTTTCTATTTCACCTTCTCTGAAGCTCTTGCAGTCAGGCTTCTATCTGTTCCTATAGGATTTCAGAGGTTTGCATGTAAGGCAGTTCTGGCCAGCAAATTAGCTTCAGAAGCCCAGACACCTCTCTTCCTCGGGGAAGGTTTAAACAACAGAAAACATAAGAACATAACATTAGACATGCCATGCTGAGCATCAGGACTGGCTGTTGGTTGGTCTTGAAGCAGGGGCCTGGCAGGCTTAGGGGCCGGCACTATTCTCTTTGGGCCACCAGAGGGCACAGAGGAAAATAAACTCATCTGTATGTGGAGAACCTGTAATAATGATCGACTCTGCTGGGAGAAAGCCAGTGATTAAGGATATGCAGAGGCAATATTTTCATTTTGGTTTTTTATTTTCTTCTTCATTTTGGGGGAAGGGGCTCAGAATTTGATTTGTTTAATGTTTATTTCGTTGTGATTCATTTACCAAATTGAAAAAATAAACATTAAATTAAGAACAAAACAAATGCCCCTCCTGCTCCACTGTGGCTCCTGCTACCCCTTTACTCCTTCCTTAGCACTGTTTGAAGGGTGACAGGGGCAGGAGTGATCCCCAGTGATCGTGCCCTCGGAGAGTTGGCTTGATAAATGGAATTAGAAAAGAGGTTGCTGGGACCAGAGAAGATATTGTCAGTAACATGACGACTACCTAGCTATGTTGCTAGACTTGGTGAACTCCGTGAAGGCTTGATGTGAAGTACTGGATACTTGGAATTAAGCATGAGTACCAGAAGTGAACCTATGTATGATTACCTAGATTAGATGAACCTGGACCCGAACCTATTGCAAGTACCTATTTGCTGACTAAACTGAAGATATCTGGACTGATTTGAACCTGTTTGTTACAGCCCATGCTCAAGGACAGCTGGTATTTGAATTATTGAAACATTATGGTGAAGGGAATCAGCATATCGTGTTTTCTCTGTGTTTACATAAAGGTATGTTTAGAGTATAAAGAACTGGGCTTTTAATGTAGGTGCCTGACACCGGGTCAGATCAAAGGTTTGCTGAGCCTGGCATTCTGTCCTTGACAGTAGTTATTCCAGGTTACTTGGAAGTACCCAGCAGATTCTAAAGGGGAGATCCATTCCCTGTTGCTCATTTCCAAAAGGGGTGATGAACCCCAAGTCCACCTAGCTAATAATTGTTAATGGACCTGTCTTCCAGAAATTGTCCAAACCTTTTTTTACACCTAGTTACACTTCTAGCCTTGACCACATCCTCTGGCAACAAATTTCGCAGCTTAATAAGGCGCTGACTTGAGAAATGTGTTCTTACATTTTTGTTTTAAATATGCTACTTATTAGTTTTATGCAATGTCCCCTAACCCTAGAATTATTTAAAAGTGTATATAACTGTTCCCTCTATTATATCCACTCTCAGTTGTCTCTTTTCCAAGATGAGGAACCCTAATCTAAGACTTTCTTTATATGGAAGCCACAATATCCCTTTTATCATTTTTGTTGCACTTTTCTATATCTTTTCTAGTTTTGCTACATCTTTTTTGAGTTGGGATGATCAGAACTGTACACAATGCTTGAGGTGTGATCACATCATGCATAAATACAGAGGCAATATGTTATGGGTTTGGCATTTTGTTATGGATCTGGCAATTGCTTAGTTTTGATTGAAAATATTACCATGCTTAACATAAGGCTTGGTGGTAACCCGCAAGGGGTAGCAGTTACTATCATAAGAAACTAGCTGGGCATACTAAATTGACCATTTGGTCTTTTTCTGCTGTCATTACTATGTTTTGTTACTATGTTATTATGCTACTAGGGATGTGAATCATTGTTCTGATGGATGAAAATATCATATGATATTTTCTCATCCGTCAGGAATCGGGGGGTCCCCGAAAGCGATAGGAAAACCCCACGAAATGTTCATGGGGTTCTCTTATCATTTTGGGGGGGGGGGGGGGAGGAGGGAAGAAAGGGCACACAAAAACAACCCCCAAACCCATCCTGACCCTTTAAATCTCATTATTTACAATCCCCCACCCTCCCGACCCCCCCCCAAACTATTCTAAAGTACCTGGTGGTCCAGTGGGGGTCCCGGGAGCGTTCTCCCATTCTTGGGCATCGGCTGCCACTAATCAAAATGGCACCGATGGCCCTTTGCCCTTACCATGTGACAGGGGCTATCGGTGCCAATGGCCAACCCCTGTCACATGGTAGGAGCAATGCATGGCCCGCACCATTTTTAAAGATGGTGAGATTATGTTGCTTGCCTGGGATCAGTGGAAGATATGCCTTGCGGTTTAACTTTTCAAGATACAACTATTCTGATTGTGGGCATGGGTCAGAATTTTGGGTTATTTTTGACTCCTCATTGTCTCACATGCTCATATTCAGAGCATTGTAAAAAATGTATTTTGGAAGTTATGTATGCTTTGAAACTTGAAATCTTTTCTTGAGCCTGTTGATTTGCAAGTAGTTGTTCAAACTGTGGTGCTGACCCCATTGGATAATTGTAATGTCTTACTATTAAGGTTATCAAAGACAATATTAATGTCACTGCAGCTAGTTCAAAACACCACAGCCTGTCTGATTATGGGAATCTCAATTAGAAATCATGGGTCACCAAGCCCAATGCATTTACAATGGTTACCAATACAGTAGCAAACTGAATTTAAGGTGCTGATATTAATCTATAAGGAACCAAATAGCTTGGTACCAAAATGCTGTACAGTATTATTAGAGAGTTATCGGCAATCAAGAGTGTTGCGTTCTTCACATAAAAATATGTTGACAGTGCCTTCTGCTAAGGAAGTATATATAACACAATCCAGAGAACGATTTTTTAGGGTTGTTCGTCCTATATTGTGGAATGTGTTACCAGAAGATATTAAGAATGAGTTGAAAGTGGTGAGATTTTGAAAGCAGCTAAAAGCACACTTGTTTAGACAAGTGTATATATAATGTTCTATTGGAATTTGTATTTCCTCTATAGAGAGATACTGTTCTGCGATGTGTAGGTTGGCATTTTATCAAGAATAAGGGGGAGATACTTTTAATGTTTGTTTTAATTTTGTCATTTTGTATGTACTGTGATATTTTATATGTGATTTATGAATGTTCATTTGTAAACTGCCAAGATTGTGTGGGTATAAATTTTCTAATTAAATAAATATTACTTCCCAGATTCAATAGAACCACCCAAGTGATGAACAGCAGTACATGCAAAATCATCATTAAACATTTAAACAAACTGTTAGAAATAAAACCAATATAATACTTAAAGACATAATTAAAACTGACAAAACAAAAAAGAAATATATGAAGAAAGAAATAAAAACAGCTGCTATTCATACATTTATTCCTGCCCCTCCACAAAGACCAGCATCAAAATTAATCAACTATCCATACTCATGAGAGAAAAACCACGTTTTGATCTTTTTCCAATAGGAAAGATAATTCCATTCTAGCCGAGAATCAATGGGCAACAGGTTCCATAAAGCAAAATTGCTTACCTTGTAATAGGTGTTATTCCAGGACAGCAGGATGTAGTCCCCACATATGGGTGACGTCACTGACGGAGCTCTATTACGGGAAAACTTCTGTCAAAGTTTCTAGAAACTTTTGACTGGCACTGTGAGGCCACTGAGCATGCCCAGCATGTCATGATATTCTCTGCCACAGGGGTCTCACTCTAGTCTCGTATGTAACAATAAGCCTTAGCAAAAATAAAATAATAATAAAAGGTATGAGACCCAACTCTGTGGGGTGGCGGGTGGGTTTCGTGAGGACTACATCCTGCTGTCCTGGGATAACACCTATTACAAGGTAAGCAATTTTGCTTTATCCCAGGACAAGCAGGATGCTAGTCCTCATATATGGGTGATTAGCAAGCTAGAGGCAGAGTCATTTTATAGTGAAGCAACAGTGAACTATTGTTGTTGAAAATGAGGCAGCCGAAGATTACAGCAGGTTGGATGTAGAAGGAGCTGGGATTAAACTGGAAACAAGATTTTTAAGACAGATTGACCATAGGCTGAATCTTGTCGTCCCTGTTTGTCCAAACAGTAATGAGCTGCAAAGGTGTGAAGAGAACTCCATGTTGCTGCTTTACATATGTCTAGAATTGGCACTGAACGATAGTGTGCTACTGAAGTTGACATTGCTCTTACTGAATGTGCCTTTACTCGCCCTTGGAGAGGAAGGCCTGCCTTTTCATAGCAAAACTGTATGCAATCTGCTAGCCAATTGGATAGAGTATGTTTACCCACTGCTTTACCCGGTTTGTTTGGATCATAGGAAACAAAAAGTTGATTGGATTTTCTGTGGGCTGCAGTGTGGTTTAAGTAAAATGACAGTGCAAGCTTACAGTCCAAGGTATGTAAAGCTTGTTCTCCTTGGTGAGAATGAGGCCTTGGGAAGAATGTGGGTAAAACTATTGATTGGTTCAAGTGGAATTCCGTAACTACCTCGGGAAGGAATTTTGAATGTGTATGGAGAACCACTCTGTCATGTAGGAATTTTGTATAGGGTGAGTACGTGACAAGTGCTTGTAACTCACTAACCCTTCTAGCTGATGTAATGGCTATGAGGAAGATAGTCTTCCATGTGAGAAATTTTAGGTCACAGGAATCTATGGGTTCAAAAAGGGAACGCATGAGTCTTGTTAAAACCAGATTGAGGTCCCATTCTGTGACTGGTGGCCGAAATGGTGGTTTAAGTTGAGTTAAACTTCTCATAAACCTGCTGACAAGAGGTTGTGTGGAGACTGGTGCATCTCCCATTTGTTATGGTAAGCAGAGATTGCACTTAAATGTACTCTTACAGATGAAGTCTGGAGATCAGATTCTGAAAGATGGTATAAGTAGTCTGGTAGAGAAGTGGGGCAAGTGAAAGGATCAATATTCTTTTGCCTGCACCACAACGTAAATATCTTCCATTTGGAAGAATAATTCTTTCGTGTGGAAGGTTTGCATGAAGCTATAAGCACTTGTGATACATTAGTGGAAAGATTAAGCGGTTGTAAAATGAAGCTTTCAACATCCACGCTGTCAGGGATAGGGATTGAAGGTTGGGATGGCGCAACCAACCCTGATCCTGAGTTATGAGAGTGGGAGCTATTCCCAGGCGAATGGGATCCCTGGCTGAGAGGTCTAGAAGTGTGGGAAACCATACTTGTCGAGGCCAATATGGGGCTATGAGTATCATGGACCCCTTGTCCTGTTGTAGCTTCACGAGAGTTTTGGTTATGAGCGGTATCGGAGGATACGCGTATAGTAGGCCTGAGTTCCAAGGGCGAGCAAAGGCGTCCCTGGCTGGTTGATTCTTCTGTGTGTGTAGAAAACAGAATTTGTCCACTTTGTGATTCACATGTGACGCAAAGAGGTCTATTGTTGGTTGTCCCCATCGCTGAAAGATCCTGGTCACTACTGAGGGATCCAGGGATCACTCGTGTGGTTGGAACTGACAACTGAGTCGATCCGCCACTACATTGTGAATGCCTGCCAGATAAGTGGCCCGGAGGAACATTGAGTGGTTCAGGGCCCAGCCCCAAATCTGTGCAGCTTCTTGACATAGGAGATACGAGCCCATACCTCCTTGTTTGTTGATGTACCACATGGCTACTGTGTTGTCCATTTGGATCAGAACAGTCTTATGTGAAAGGCAGTCCTTGAACGCCTGCAGCGCATAACGTATAGCTCGAAGTTCTAGGAAATTGATTTGAAAAGTAGCTTCGAGTTTTGTCCATGTACCCTGGGTTTGGAGATTGTCTATGTGAGCTCCCCAACCCAAGGTGGATGCATCTGTAGGTAATGTTATCTGTGGGATTGGTTGTTGGAAGGGTAGGCCCTTGCGCAAATTGTCCTTGTTTGCCCACCAAAGTAGAGATGAACGTAAGAACATAAGAACATAAGAAAATGCCATACTGGGTCAGACCAAGGGTCCATCAAGCCCAGCATCCTGTTTCCAACAGTGGCCAATCCAGGCCATAAGAACCTGGCAAGTACCCAAAAACTAAGTCTAACGTAGCTGGTGGGTTACTTGGATTGGAGAGGACAGTGGTTGAATGGCTTGGATCCATTGTGATCTTAAAATCCATTGAGTTACCCTCATGGCTAGCCTTGCCATAGGAGAGACATAAACTGTGGAGGCCATATGGCCTAGTAAAGTTAGAAACTGATGAGCTGTTGCCTGATTCCTCGAGTGAATCGAGTTTGCCAATAAGGACAGTGTTTCTGCTCGATCCTCGGGTAGAAAGGCCTTTGCAAGGACGGTGTTCAATTCTGCTCCTATGAATTGGAGCAGTTGAGATGGAGTAAGATGGGACTTTTGGTAATTGATGAGAAAGCCCGTGGAGTGGAGTACCGTAATTGTGTGATTGAGAGAAGACAAAGTTCCTTCTTGAGATTGACTTCTGATGAGCCAGTCGTCTAGATATGGGAAGACATGGACACCTTGCTTGTGCAAGTGTGCTGCTATTACTGCCAGACATGTGGTGAATACTCTGGGAGCAGAGGCAAGTCCGAATGGCAGTACTCTGTATTGGAAATGTTGATGACCCACCATGAAGCGCAGGTACTTGCGATGAAGAGGGAATATTGGAATGTGAGCGTAAGTGTCTTGAAGATCCAGAGAACAAAGCCAATCTCCTTTTTGAAGAAGTGGAAGCATGGTGCCTAGAGAAACCATTCTGAACTTTTCCTTCTTCAGAAATTTGTTGAGATTTCTGAGGTCTAGAATGGGACGAAGGCCTCCGGTTTTCTTTGGAATGAGGAAATACCGGGAATAGAATCCTCTGCCCTGCTGAGACCAGGGCACCGGCTCTACAGCCCTGGCTTTCAGAAGGGTGGATAAATCTACCTGTAACTGAAGCATGTGATTTTCGTTGAGAAGAATTTGAGTCGGTGGAAAATCTGTGGGAATTGAGAGGAAATTGAGTTGGTATCCTCAAGATATTATGGATAGAACCCATTGGTCTGATGTTATTGGTATCCAATTGTTGTAAAATTTGGATAACCTGCCACCTACTGGGAGTTCTGGTTGAGGATATGAGGATAGGCTGAGTTCGCTGGGTGAATCTTCAAAAGCCCGCAGCTGGACCAGTTTGTGGAGCAGGTTGGGGCCTAGCTGTTCTCTGCTGACGTGGTTGCGGCCTTTGCTGGGTTCTGGAGGGTCTGAGTCTAGACGCAGGAGGGTAATATCTCCTCTGACGATAGAAAGGCCATCTTGTGTCTTTTCGCGGAGGCCTACGGGCAGTATGCGAAGGGGGTCCTGTGGGAGGGAGGATAGTTGTCTTAATGTTTCTGTGTGCTCCTTTAACTGAGACACAGCTTCTTGCACTTTGGATCCGAATAAATTGTCTCCTATGCAGGGGACGTCAACTAATTTATCCTGGACCTCTGGCCTAAGGTCTGAGGCCTTGAGCCAAGCCCACCTTCTGGCACTGATGCCTGACACAGCCACCCTTGAAGCCGTCTCGAAGCCATCGTAGGCAGCCCTGACTTCGTGTTTTCCTGCTTCTAATCCTTTAGTGATGATGGTTTGTGCAATCTCCTTATATTCATTTGGAAGAGATGGAATAAATTCTTCCATTTGTTTCCATAAGTTTCTTCCATTTGTTTCCATAAGTTTCTTTGGTATTGTGTGATGTAGAGTTGATATGAAAGGAGGAGCAGAGGTGATATGATACAGACTTTCAGATACTTGAAAGATTTTAATGATCCAAAGGCAATGACAAACCTTTACCATAAGAAAAAAATCAGCAGAACCAGGGGTCACGATTTGAAGCTCCAGGGAGGAAGATTCAGAACTAATGTCAGGAAGTATTTCTTCACGGAGAGGGTGGTGGATGCCTGGAATGCCCTTCCGGAGGAAGTGGTGAAGACCAGAACTGTGAAGGACTTCAAAGGGGCGTGGGATAAACACTGTGGATCCATAAAGTCAAGAGGCCGCCAATGAAGAGTGGGTGACTCGCCAGAATGATGGCTACTGCCTGGAGACAATACCCTTATTCAATAAACATACACATGGTTACTGTGACTCCAACATCACTCTAAGCTTCAACAGCAAGAGGAAATGTGGAAAAAAGGATTTGCACTCACAAAGACGGGAGTAGCTGGCTTGTTACGGCGGTTACTACCCCAAACCAAATATCCAAATTACTACCTCCACCTTCCTCTATTCCTGATGCCTTTCAACTAGCTTGATCACTCCATTCTTATACTTCACTTCAATGCATATCCAGCATAGTTGTCTGCTTCAACAGCAGGGGAAAAGAAAAACTGTTACTTCACACATCCAGCAGAGCTCTCTGCTTAAACGGCAGGGGAGAAGAAAAAAGGATTCACACTCACAAAGCGGGGAGTAGCTGGCTTGTTACGGCGGTTACTACCCCAAACCAAATGTGCCTGATACTTCACTTTCAATGCATATCCAGCATAGCTCTCTGCTTCAACGGCAGGGGAGAAGAAAAAAACTGATACCTCACGCATATCCAGCATAGCTCCCTGCTTCAACGGCAGGGGAGAAGATAAACAACCAATAAGGGCTGTATAACATAATCTGGGTAAAAACAAATAAGCATGGGTGTAGCTTGCTTATTGCGGCGGTTACTACCCCTACTACCTCTAACTACTCAAGCTAGATATTTCACTTGGATGCAGCTCCATCACCGCTCTCTACATTAATGGTGGGGGTGGAAGGGAATTAGAACCAAGAGCTAAGAGAAACAGATAAGTATGAGAGAAGAAATGAGGGAAGCTTGCTGGGCAGACTGGATGGGCCATTTGGTCTTCTTCTGCCGTCATTTCTATGTTTCTATGTTTCTATGTTTCTATATGCTGAAATCCTGGAATTCAACATTGTACCTTGAAATACCTTATGACCCAGAGCATCCAAAGACCTGTGGTCCTTTCCTGGAGGATTTGAAGAGTGGACTCTTGTCCTTTTGGACCTTTTCTGTGCTGATTCAACAACTACTGAATTGTGGGGTAGTTGTGATTTTTGGTATCCAGGAGTGGATTGCACCAAGTAAGTAGTGTCCATCATTTTGTTTACTGGAGGAACAGTACAGGGATGTTCCCAAAGGCGATGCTGTAGCTGTAGGAGAACATCATGTATGGGAATTGCCACCACTTGCTTTGGAGGGTCAACAAATTGCAGTACTTCCAAGGTCTTCTGTCTAGAATCCTGCTCTGATTCCAATTTAAAGGGGATAGAGTCAGCCATCTCCTGCACAAATGTGGTAAAAGTAAGATCTTCTGGAGGAGATTGTTTCCTAGGATGTGGTGGTGATGTATCAGACATGGAGGCTTCTGATGAAGTGTCTGAGGCAGTGTCACTCCATGTATCATATTCTGGAGTTTTTTGTTGTGGTACTGCGGGTTTAGGTGGAGGAATAAGACCAGAAGGACCTGGCAAAGGGTCTTCAGGGGAAGAGTCCTCTTCTCGTGGATTAGTTGGCAAAGAGTCCAATAAATCCTGGTATCTCTTTTGTAAGAGAGAATATAGTGCTGCTTCTGAGGATCCTGGAGACCCAGGAGGAAGTGGCAGCAATGAAGAAGTCTTTGGCATCGAGGGTATCGGTGCCTTTGATGTTTGTTTAGTGGGTATCTTTGATATTCCACTTTTCTTTTGTGAAGGTGCAGTAGTAACAATAGGCACCGAGATTGGAACAGATGACGTCATATGCATCGATGTAAACTCCGAAAAAAGAGGAGGCATCAACATTGGCATCGACGGTGTAGTTGTGAGTGGCAGCGATGCCCGCGGCATCGGGGATTCCCCCAGCATCGGGAATATACCCGGCATCGGCGTTGTCGCCGGTACTAAAGATGTCATCGGTATCGGTTGTACCGGCATCGGTGACGTCCCAGGTGGAGAAGACGTCACCGGCATCAGCGGTATCGCCGGCATCGGCATAATCGCCGGCAGATGTTCTTTAATTGCCTGCAGTACCACTTCCTTAATGAATGCCGTCAAGTCTTGTGGTACTGGGGGAACGCTCGGCACCAGTGTAGGCGGAGAGAGTATTACCTGTGATGATGCCGGTTCCACTGATGGAGGCCTAGGTGACGGTGAGGTGTCTTTGTGTTTCGGCCATTTCTCACTCGGTTCCTCATGGGAGGGAACTGATGGCGATGTCGAGGCATGACGATGCCGATGCTTATGTTTAGGCCTTACCTCGGTCTCCAATCACACCGATACCGTCGACGGTGTTGGCGAGGTTTTGTCTCCAGAACCGTCCGGTCTACATTTTTTCAACAGGATTTTCTTGGTAATTCCTGTTGGTGAAGATTTTGATGAAGTAGATGGTGAAGGAATCAGTTGCTGGTGAAAAAGTTGTTAAATTTTTTCCTGCCGAAGTTTTCTTCCTTTTGGTGTCATTTCCTGACATTGCTGACAGGAAGAAATATTGTGGTGTTCACCTAAACAGACAACGCATTCAAGGTGCGGGTCTGTGACTGACATGGTCCGATTACAGGCCGGGCATTTTTTGAAACCCAAGGCCATGGTGTTATCGACAGCCGTCGATGAATGAGAGAAAAAATTATCAGTATTTTGAATATAAACGCGGAAAAATATCTCACCAGCCGGTGAGATAGAGAAAGAGTGAGATCCCATGAGGGAGAGAAAATTTTCAAATACTGACTTTCTAGTCAGAACTGAGTAAAATCTCAGAGGGCTCCGATGACCGCGATGATGACAGCAGCGCGGAAAAACGAAGACTAGAGTGAGACCCCTGTGGCAGAGAATATCATGGCATGCTGGGCATGCTCAGTGGCCTCACAGTGCCAGTCAAAAGTTTCTAGAAACTTTGACAGAAGTTTTCCTGCAATAGGGCTTCGTCAGTGACGTCACCCATATGTGAGGACTAGCATCCTGCTTGTCCTGGGATAATGAGGGTGCCAGTACTGAAAATGCTCTAAACCATAATTGTACTCACTTCACCTCTTTAAACTATGGCACTGTTAACAAAGCTGCTTAACTAGATCATAACTGCCATTTTAGAATATATCAGTTTAACTTCCTTGTCAAAATCAGGGCTGTAGCCCTGTAAAGCCCAAAATGTCAAAACAAGAATATAAAACTGCATTCAGGCTTTAATTAGAAGCCAATGGAGTTTATAAAATAGAAGGGAGTTCTCCAAGAAATTTCTATTATTAGCATTGCTACTGTATTCTGTGCCACTTGCAGTTTATGCATGAGTTTCTCTTTCTTCAATAGAATAACATTATCTCCACTGAATAAAATCCTGTACAGATCACCATTCAGAAATACTTACCTCATTCCCAAAATCTGCCACTACTGCTGGATAAAAAATATATCTTTGCTTTCAAAATTTTAAATAGTATGTCTCCATCTTACCTCTAATGGATGTCATTCAAGTTTTGGGCAAAATATTTAAAAGCTGCACATCTTGTGATTGAAAGACCAATTTCCTTAAGGTCCAGAAGCACTGCAAGAGCTCTCTGGATGAGTATATAGATCTCACTGGTTTATAATGTTTTATTACATCAGCTAAGTAAGTTGGTAGCCCCTGGCAAATATATTTAAACATCAGTTACAGAATTTTAAACTTAATGTTTGCTTTGATAAGTAGCCAATGTAATTCTCGAAAAATCAGTGAGATATGGCTATTTTTCTTAGCTTGAACGACTAATTGTGCTGCTGTATTCTGGATCAGTTTTAACCAATGGAGGCTTGCTGGTCGAGTACTTGTTGCCTCCTTGTGCTTCTCCGTGTTCCTGGTTCATGATCCTCATTGACTCCTGTTCCTGATTTCCTCGTTCCTGCATTCCTGATCTTCAATCCTTCCTCGGATTGCCTTCATGGACTTTTGACTGTGCTTTGCCTGACCACGCCGTTGACTCTCTCCAAGCCAGACCTCTGCTTTACCTGACCACGCTACTGATTCTCTCCAAGCCCAGACCTCTGCCTTGCCTGACCACACCGTTGACTCTCTCCAAGCCCGGACTTCTGCTTTGCCTGACCATGCCGTTGACTCTCTCCAAGCCCGGACCTCTGTCTTGCCTGACTACTCCGCTGCCTCTCTCCAGACCCAGACCTCTGCATTGCCTGACTACTCCGTTGCCTCTCTCCAGACCCAGACCTCTGCATTGCCTGACTTCACTCTTGACTCTCTCCTCGTCTAGACCTCAGCCTTGCTTGCTACTGCTTCCAGATTGCTGCCGGCCCTGACTCCAGCTTGCCCGAGCAAGAAAAGGTCGAAGCCTGAATAGGCCAGGTCCAGGACGTAGACTGAAGAAATGTCGTAGGGCAAGCTGGAGTCAGGGCCGGCAGCAACCTGGAAGCAGTGGCAAGCAAGGCTGAGGTCTAGACGAGGAGAGAGTCAAGAGCGAAGTCAGGCAATGCAAAGGTCTGGGTCTGGAGAGAGGCAACAGTATGTCAGGCAATGCAGAGGTCTGGGTCTGGAGAGAGGCAACGGAGTAGTCAGGCAATGCAGAGGTCTGGGTCTGGAGAGAGGCAACGGAGTAGTCAGGCAATGCAGAGGTCTGGGTCTGGAGAGAGGCAACGGAGTAGTCAGGCAATGCAGAGGTCTGGGTCTGGAGAGAGGCATAGGATCCCTCCTACGGGTTGTGCCAACCCCATCTCGGCCCAAGGGTCCACCTCCAGCATAACAGGGACATAATATGAAGCTCCAAGAGGGTACACTCAGGACCAATATCAGGAAACATTTCTTCATGGAAAGGGCAATGGATGCATGGAATGCCTTTCTGAACGAGGTAGTGAAGACATTAACAGTAATGGAATTCAAAAGAACATGGGACTAATAGAACTGAGAGATGGACTTGGCTCTCTTTGCTATGTCCTTTTCTGACATATGGTGTGTGTGTTAAAAATATTTTTTTCTCTTTTTCAATTATACAGCATATTGCGATCACACATAAAGTGTAATATTGTAACACTGAAAAAGCAGAAGAAAATTCAGTTAAAAATCTGACTACTAGTTGCAATTGTCAGTATACTGACAATGAAACAGAGATTTAAACTGGAGAAGCACAGGGTACTGAAGAAAACACAGACATGGAGTCAAGCTTGAATTTTGCTTCTCTGAATCTCATCTTGGAGTGGAAAAAGGATTCACATTGTGTATATGGTGTGTGTATATGGCATACTGTTTTTCTATAAACCGTTAACATCATTATCTCAGGAAAACCAAGCATAATTCCTGCTTCTATTTAGACTACATTTTTTTGGGAATAAATTCTTCCTAGATATGCTCCCCCATGCTTGATTGGATGCATTTGTGGTTAAGGTTGTTTGAAATTGTGGCAGATAGAAGGACTGGCCGGTTAGCAAATTGGAAGATTGAGTCCAACATTTCAAGGAATGGAAGGGTGGAATTGAGAGTACTATATTTTGAGGCAGCAGATGGAAGTGCTAATTCCAATGGAGTTTTAGATGCCATTGAACTGTCCTCATATGTAGATGTGCATGGGGTGTTATATGAATTATGGCTGCCATGTGACCTAATACTTCCATGAATAATCTGGCCAATGGTATCATGTGATTGGAGAGGGAATGAACTAAGTGCTTTAATTTGATCATTCTTTGTAGAGGAAGGAAGGTTTCCCCATTAGAACATAAAAACATAAGAAGTTGCCATACTGGGTCAGACCAAGGGTCCATCAAACAGTATCCTGTTTTCACAGTGGCCAATCCAGGTACCCAAAACATTAAGTAGATCCCATGCTGCTAATGCCATTAATAGCAGTGGCTATTCCTTAAGTTAACTTAATTAATAGCAGTTAATGGAATTCTTCAAGAACTAATCCAAATCTTTTTAAACCAAGCTAACCTAACTGCCCTAACCATATCCTCTGGCAACAAATTCCAGAGCTTAATTGTGTATTAAGTGGAAAAAAATGTTCTCAATTACTTTTAAATGTGCTACTTGCTAACTTCATGGAATACCCACTAGTCCTTCGGTTATTCAAAAGAGTAAATAACCAATTCACAGTTCCAGACTTCTCATGATTTTATAGACTTCTATCATATCCCCCCTCAGCCGTCTCTTCTCCAAACTGAATAGCCTTTACCTCATTAGCCTTTCCTTATAGGGTAGCTATTCCATCCCCTTTATCATTTTGGTCACCCTTCTCTGTACCTTCTCCAGTGCAACTATATATTATTTGAGATGCGGCGAGCAGAATTTTACACAGTACTCAAGGTGGGTCTCACCATGGAGCGATACAAAGGCATTATGACATTTTCCATTTTATTCCCCATTCCCTTTCTAATAATTCCTAACATTCTGTTTGCTTTTTTGACTCCTGCAGCATACTGAGCCGATGATTTCAATGTATTATCCACTATGATTCCTTGATCTTTTTCCTGGGTTGTAGCTCCTAATATGGAATGTAACATCTTGTAACCACAGCATGGGTTATTTTTCCCTACATGTATCACCTTGCACTTGTCCATATTATATTTCATCTGCGATATGGATGTCCAATCTTCCAGTCTCGCAAGGTCCTCCTGCAATTTATCACAATCCACTTGTGATTTAACTACTGTGAATAATTTTGTATCATCTGCAAATTTGATTACCTCACTCATCATTTTCCTTTCCAGATCATTTATAAATATATTGAAAGCACCGGTCCAAGTACAGATCTCTGAGGCACTCCACTGTTTATCTTTTTTTACTGTGAAAATTGACCATTTAATCCTGCTCTCTGTTTCCTGTCTTTTAACCAATTTGTAATCCACGAAAGGACATCGCCTCCTATCCCATGACTTTTTAGTTTTCTTGGAAGCCTCTCATGAGGGACTTTGTCAAAAGCCTTCTTAAAATCCAAATACTCTACATCTACCAGTTCACCATTATCTACATGTTTATTGACCCCTTCAAAAAAATGAAGCAGATTTGTGAGGCAAGACTTCCCTTGGGTAAATCCATGGTGACTGTGTTCCATTAAACCATATCTATCTATATGTTCTGTGATTTTGTTCTTTAGAATAGTTTCCACTGTTTTTCCTGGCACTGAAGTCAGGCTCACTGGTCTATAGTTTCCCAGATTACCCCTGGAGCTCTTTTTAAATATTAGGGTTACATTGGCCACTCTTCAGTCTTCAGGTACAACGAATGATTTTAATGATAGGTTACAAATTTCCTCTCTAGCAGTTGTTAGGGAAGGACCTTTGTTCAGAAGCTTTCTTAAAGTTTAAAAAAAACTAGAAACATTAGGCTTTGGGACTGGTAAAGGGCTGTTTTTCCTCTTCCCGGCTGCAGTGTGGTCTCACTAACTGTGCCAGAAAGACAAAGTCAATGGCAGTGCTACTTTTCAGTGGGGGAAGGTCAAGGTAAGAGTGTAGAGATTGTAACAGTGCTGATGATTGTTTGTCTCTGTCTTGATGAGCAAATGAGATAGGACAGCAGTGAGGGTGGTAGCACACTGACAGACTGAAGAGAAGAAGTATGTTACCAGAATGCTAATCTTTTTGGTTCTATTTCACAGTATTTTTCTGTGTGGAATGGAAAAAGGAGTCACTCAGCAATGAGTACACACAGCACACATACACTATATGTGTGTGTGTGTGTGTGTGTGTGTGTGTGACAGACAGTTCTCCACACATACAGTAAAGTGGTATTGTCAGTGGGAGACTGCTATAGTATCAATAACTGAATTCCTTTCTAATATCCAAACCCCAAATTTCATCATGTCATTGAGAAGAAAAGGGAGCATAGTGAATGGCAGGCTTGGCATTTTATGAGACTATCCTCACTCCAAATGATGTCAAATATTCACCAAAGTGTACTGTGCTGCTCGTACATCTCACTCTACATGCAAAACTGGCCCCTAAACCCTAAACCACTACCAACTCCTCACCTCGACCTATTAGATGGCCCTCCTATAGAGATATAAATACTACTCTACTAGGATGACCTTGAAATAGTCTCTCTCTCTTTCAGTCTCTCTCTTTCTCTCTCAAAATGACATATTGTACAGCCTAACACCAGGAAAAGAGGTATAGTTAAAACTATGTGATATTGCCCCTCATTTAACTAAATCCCACCCAAACTCCTCCCCAATCCCACCCACCCAAAAAATTTGCATTACAATTCATTTTGCATGGATTATGGCGTTAACTAGCGTATTAATACCATAACGCATTTTGATGAATGACCCTAAAATTTTGTGCCAGGACATGTCAAATACGTACTGTTCTACGTACTGTAAGGAAAGCAGCTAATTACAACTATAGGATGTGGGCCTAAGTCAGCGAGAAGTGGAGAACATCTCTTAGGATATATGTGTGTGGTCTGTATGAGAACCAACTACAAAGGAAAATGCAGATACTGATAAGAGATGATTGATGTCTTCTTACAAAATATTGTGGGGAGATCAAAATAGAATGGAAAATTGGACCCGAAAGAAAGAAAGGAAGAAGAAGAACAATGTTGGGGTGCAGGTGGTCTAGGGAAGGAAGCCAGACCAGAGTGAAACATTTAGAGATGATCAATACTTGGCAAAGGTAACTAGAAAAAAAAATGTATATAAGCCTTTTAAGATTGTGACATAAGGAAGGCGGAATCTCAAGGTGTCTAGTGTTTTTTACTGACTCTGTATTCTCCTTCTCAGACACTTATATTATGATTGGCCAGTCATTTATTTACGATAATAATCATCTTACTAAATTTCTAAATTTTCTCTGAGTCTCATGTCTGGTATATTGGGATAACAATGTACTACCTCAATTTTATGTAAATATATCACATGCATATTCATTATGGATATCCTGAAAACCAGATCTATTTATGGATCTTGAGGATGGGAGCTGGCCACCCCCGATCTAGAAAATGTATCAAAGGCATGATAAATGGACTTCCTCTGCATCTAAAATATGTGAAGAAAAATATTTGTATCTCTTGGCCCAGAGATTCTGAAGTCTCTTTGGTTTTCTGTAAGGTATTATATAAATATTATATCATCTAGAATTGGTGCTTTGAGGTCCTGTAACATCACTGACCAAAATACTTTTTTTTCTGCTGTCTAACTGTTTCAGTACAATCTGGAACACCCCTGTTATGGGAGCCTCTGTTTAGTGGACCCTTGGGCCAACCCTGCTGGAGCCTGGGAAAGGTGGTCAATGTCTCTAATGAATAGCAGACCGGGAGGCAGATGTTCAGGCAGGACGTAGATGCTCTTCACCCTGGAAGCTGGTACTCCCCCGGGAGGAGCCCATAGGAGCACAACCTCTAGGACTTAGGTGGCTTCACCCTTGGAAGCCGAAGCTCCCCCGGGAGGAGCCCGTAGGGGCCCGGCCACTGAGACTTAGGCAGATGGTAGATCAGGACAGGTAACTGGAACCAGACTAGGACAGTAGCAATACTGTAACTGGGTTCGGGTTCTGGAACCAGGCAGGAACTGTAGCAAGACTCGGGTTCTGGAACCAGGCAGGAACTGTAGCAGGATTCGGGTACTGGAACCAAGCAGGTACTATAGCAGGCAAGCAGGAACCAACCAGGTACTGTAGCAGGCAGGCGGGAACCAAGCAGGTACTGTAGCAGGAATGGAGAGACAAAGCAAAGCAAGTCACTCCAGGGCACAACGCAACAGGAAACGAGGAGGCTAACCCGTTGCAAGGCAAAGGCTGGATGGCCGCGGCCGGCTTATCAAGGCCGCGGCGTCTGACGTCAGGAGGTGGGTGGAGTCACCACTGGCGGGAAACGGCCTAGAAAAGCGCCCAAGTGGCGCGTGTGCCTAGGAACCGGGTATCCATGGGAGAGCTCGCAGCAGCGCAGCCCCAGTGGGGATGCCGCCAAACAGGCCACAAACCAGGCCTCTGGAAGCGGAAGCAGGTCCGGGACTCAGAGGTAAGGGCCTGGCTGCGGTGCTCATGGCCAGAACCGCAACAGTACCTCCCCTCTTACGCCCCCTCTTAGCCGGTCCGGGTTTACTTGGAATTGCCATAATAAGTCCTTGTCAAGGATGTTACGGGCCGGTTCCCAAGAATTATCCTCGGATCCGCAACCCTCCCAGGCAAGCAAGTATTCCCATCAGCGTTGATGAAACCAGACATCCAAAACTTCACGCACTTGATACGTGACCTCGTCCGGTATTGAAGGATCCGATGGTTCAGGAGCCCGGGAGTGGTACCTGGATAACACAAGAGGCTTCAGCAATGACACATGGAAGACGTCATGTATGCGCATGGAGGAGGGTAGGCGCAGATGGTATGAGACTGCTCCCACTCGTTCGGCGACTCGAAAAGGCCCACAGAATTTCAGAGCTAGTCTTCTAGACGGAATACGTAGCTGTAGATTTGTGGTGCTAAGCCAGACACGGTCTCCTGGAAGGAAGATGGGTGCTGACTGACGATGCTTATCTGCCCACTTCTTAGTGGACCGGGCGGCTTTTCAGATCTTTTCCTGGGTAGAGATCCACAAGGAACGAAGCTGGCGAGCTGAGAGTTGCACTGCCGGGAGTGCACTAGGTTCAGGCGAAGGTAAGGGCGGACGAAGTTGCTTCCCATAAACAACGAGGAACGGCAAACTTCCAGTAGCAGCATGCATGTGATTATTATACGAGAACTCCACTCACGGGAGTGGCTTAGCCCAATTATCTTGTCGTTCATTCACGAAGGCACGGAGAAAAGTCTTCAAGGTTCGATTGCCCATTACTTTGAGGATGGAACGCTGACGAAAGACTAAGTTGCACATTGAAGCGTTTGCATAGGGCTTTCCAATAACGAGCTGTAAACTGTGGTCCTCAATCGGAGACTATATCCTGCGGAAGACCGTGAAGTCTAAAGATATGCTGGGTGAACAGGCCGGCCAGGTTTGCCCATTACTTTGAGGATGGAACGCTGACGAAAGACTAAGTTGCACATTGAAGCGTTTGCATAGGGCTTTCCAATAACGAGCTGTAAACTGTGGTCCTCAATCGGAGACTATATCCTGCGGAAGACCGTGAAGTCTAAAGATATGCTGGGTGAACAGGCCGGCCAGGTTAGGTGCAGAAGGTAGCTTAGGCAAAGGGACAAAGTGCGCCATCTTGGAAAATCGGTCCACGGTTACCCAAATGACCGAATTACCTCCTGAGGCAGGAAGGTCCACGACGAAATTGGTGGAGATGTGTGTCCAAGGCTCCACCAGGATGGGTAAAGGTTGCAGCAAGACTTACTTTCTCAGGGTCCAAGACATATTGGGGTGTATCAGGAGTCTCTTTGACCTCAGAGGAGCGCGAGAGTGCGTCAGCTCGAACGTTCTTCGAGCCGGGTCGGTAGTGTAACGTAAAGTCAAACCAATCACAAAACAGCGACCACCGGGCTTGTCTTGGATTCAGGCGTTGGGCTTGCTTCAAAAATGCTAGGTTTTTGTGATCGGTGTAAATCGTAACCGGATGGTTGGCTCCTTCCAACCACTGTCTCCATTCCTCCAGGGCAAGTTTCACGGCTAACAACTCTTTGTCACCAACACAGTAGTTGCTCTCTGCCGGGGAGAATTTCCTTGCGAAATATGAACAGGGCAACAGCTGTCCAGAATCAGAGCACTGACTCAGTACGGCCCCCACGGCCACATTGGAGGCATCAACTTCCACCACGAAGGGCCGGCTGGAATCCGGATGGCAAAGGCAAGTGTCTAACAAGAAGGCTTCTTTAAGGGCCTCAAAAGCTTGACAGGCAGAAGCAGGCCAATCCACCGCGTTAGCCCCCTTTCGGGTGAGGGCAGTTAACGGGGCCACAATATGAGAGTAATTGGGAATAAAGTAATGGTAGAAATTAGAAAAGCCGAGGAAGCGTTGCAACGCTTTAAGACCCCTTGGCCGGGGCCAATTCTTAATAGCCGCCACTTTCTCAGGATCCATTTGAAAGCCAGCTGCAGAGACTATGTAGCCTAGGAACGGCAGGGACGTCTTCTCAAAGCTACATTTTTCCAGCTTCACGTACAGACTATGCTCCCTAAGTATCTGGAGCACTTGACGGACATGTTGACGGTGCGACGACAGATCCTGGGAGTAGATTAACACATCGTCGAGGTAAACAATCACACAGGTGTTCAGAAGGTCCCGCAACACCTCATTCATCAGGTGCTGGAACACCGCCGGGGCATTACATAAGCCGAAAGGCATCACGAGGTACTCGTAATGCCTGTCTCGGGTATTAAACACAGTTTACCACTCATCACCGGGACGGATTCTGACTAAATTGTACGCTCCTCGCAAGTCCAACTTTGTGAAAATCTTAGCTCCTTGAAGCCGATCAAGGAGCTCCGGGATTAAGGGGAGCAGGTAGCGGTCTCGCTTGGTAATAGAGTTTAGGCCTCGATGGTCTATGCACGGCCTCAATGAGCCGTCTTTCTTGCTGACAAAAAAGAAACCTGCCCCTGCAGGCGACTTGGACGGGCGGATAAAGCCCTTGGCCAGATTCTCCGCAATGTACTCGGACATGGCCCGGGTCTCAGGTATGGATAAGGGATAAACCCTTCCTTGGAGGGGAATAGTACCAGGTAGCAAGTCTATAGCACAGTCATACGGACGATGCTGGGGAAGGATCTCCACCTTGGTCTTGGAGAATACATCCGTAAAGTCCTCATAAGGTGCAGGAGGACCCACGGCAGCGTGAATCAAGGGAAATGCGGGAGTCTTAGGCACTGTCATATAATTAGCTAGGCAAAAAAGACTCCATTTGACAATCTGTAGCATATCCCACGGAATCATGGGCGAGTGTTTCTGTAACCACTGCAACCCTAGCACCACAGGGTGGACAGCCTTCTCCAACACTAGGAAGGCTATCTCCTCCGAATGGATCGCCCCGGTGCGGACCGTAATGGGTGCTGTGGACATCTGGACAGGTCCTGGAAGAAGCGTCCCCTGGATAGAGGTAATTCATAATGGGACCTCCCGTCTATGCGTAGGGATTCGCAACTGGGAGACTAAGTCCTGCAGGATGAAATTACCTCCGGCTCCGGAATCCAGGAATGCCATCGTCTCAAAGGAGCCTCCGGGATATTCCAAGGTAACAGGAACAGTACATTGAGGAGCTGTAGCACAGCCTAGGAGGAGCTCCTCCCGACCTCCTAGGCTTTGGCGTTTTCTGCAAGCTCCTGGCAGAGTGCCAAGAAGTGACCCTTCTGGCCACAATACAGGCAAAACTTCAACGAAGGACGACGTAGCCTTTCTTCAGCAGAAGCGGGGCCCGTCCCAGCTGCATAGGTTCGCAGGAGGGAGCGTCTGGACGAGAAATCTTGGGCGAGGGCACAGGTCTCGGCCCACGAGCCGGACTATGGCAAGAGGAGCGTTGCTCCTTGGCCCGTTGTTGTAGGCGGCGGTCAATGCGGGCAGCCATCTCAATCAAGGCGTTGAGGTCCTCCGGCAGATCTCGAGCAGCAATTTCATCCTTTATGTGTCCGGAGAGGCCTTCCAGGAAGATGGCCTTAAGACTACCATCTTGCCAGCCTACTTCTTGGGCTAAAAGTCTGAAACTCCATTGCATAATCTGCTAAGGAGCGAGCCCCCTGATGAAGTTGCAGCAGGTCAGACGTAGCTGTGGCTACTCGGGCGGGCTCATCAAAGGCCTGGTGAAAGTTCATGATGAACTGTTGTAAGTCCATTAGCGAAGAATCATTGTTCTCCCAGAGGGGAGAAGCCCAGATTAAGGCTTTCCCATCAAGCAGGGACAGGATATATGCCACTTTCACCGCATCCGAGGGAAACTGCCAGGGCAACAGGGACAACCGTATAAAACATTGGTTCAAAAGCCACGGCAGGTCCTTAAATCCCCAGCATAACGAGAGGGTGCGGGCAGCTGGGTCACTGACGAGTCTTGGACCTCGAGTGCTGGTTCTGGGGCAGACAAGGCCCTGGCATCCAACCGGGCCGACAACTCCCCTACCAAACCGGTAAGGACCTCGAGGTAATGTTGTTGATACTGCAGCTGCTGGGCCAACCCCGGCAGGTCCAAGGGAACAGGCGCATCCGCCGAATCCATGGCCTTGCAATCTTTTATGGAAGTCTCTGTTTAGTGGACCCTTGGGTCGACCTGCTGGAGACTGGGAAAGGTGGTCAATGTCTCTAATGAATAGCAGGCCAGGAGGCAGATGTTCAGGCAGGACGTAGATGCTCTTCACCCTGGAAGCTGGTACTCCCCCGGGAGGAGCCCGTAGGAGCACAACCACTGGGACTTAGGTGGCTTCACCCTTGGAAGCCGAAGCCCCCCCGGGAGGAGCCTGTAGGGGCTCAGCCTCTGGGACTTAGGCCGGTTGTGGATCAGGACAGGTAACTGGAACCAGACTAGGACAGTAGCAATACTGTAACTGGGTTCGGGTACTGGAACCAGGCAGGAACTGTAGCAGGATTTGGGTACTGGCACCAAGCAGGTACTATAGCAGGCAAGCAGGAACCAGCCAGGTACTGTAGCAGGCAGGCGGGAACCAAGCAGGTACTGTAGCAGTCAGGCAGGAACCAGGCAGGTACTGTAGCAGGAACGGAGCGACGAAGCAAAGCGAGTTACTCCGGGGCACAACGCAACAGGAAACCGGGAGGCTAACCCGTTGCAAGGCAAAGGCTGGATGGCCGCGGCCGGCTTATCAAGGCCGCGGCGTCTGACGTCAGGAGTTGGGCGGAGTCACCACTGGTGGGAAACGGCCTAGAAAAGCGCCCAAGTGGCATGCGCGCGCGCCTAAGAGCCAGGCATCCATGGGAGAGCTCACGGCGGCACAGCCCCAGCGGGGATGCCGCCAAACAGGCCGCGGGAGCAGGTCTGGGAGCCCAGAGGTAAGGGCCTGGCCGCTGTGCTCGCGGCCAGAACCACAACAACCCCTACTAAAATCTTGGTGGACTAATTGACTGCCAGAAAATGGTTTCTGGTAGAAGATGGTAGTTTCTTATATGGCCAAAAGAAGGTACTATCCAAAATTGTAATCATAAACTGCCACCAGCTCACTTCGTATGTTGGCCGTCAATATTCCTAACCCAAAAATTTGTTTGAAAATTATTTTTTTCAACTGAAATACTAATTTAAGGTGCCATCTCTAATATCCTTATATTGTTCCAAAAAAAGTAAGTCACTCTCACCATGACAATCTCACTCCAGAACACCTCTACCAAAATCTTGGTGGACTAATTGACTGCTAGAAAATATTTGTTGGTAGAAGATGGTAGTTTCATATATGGCCAAAATAAGACACCATCCAGGTTACTGTGACCAAATGTTTAATCATAAACTGCCACAACCCACCTCGTATCTTGGTCATCAATATTCCTAACCAAAAATAGTTTTTGAAAAGATTTTTTTGCAATTGAAATACTATCTTAAGGCACCATCTCTAATACCCTTATCTTGTTCCAAAAAGGTAATACTTAATCAAATATCACTTCTACGTTATCCAGCCCTGCTAACGTGTCACTCTCACCATTACAACCCCAACTGCAATATTGGGTGTGTCTAATTGTTTGGCATCCTTTCCTGAAAGGTACTGGAAAATGATTTAGATTTTCTAGCTTTCTTTAGAGCTGCTTTCACTAGAAGTGCATCATGAGGAAATTGAATCTTCTTGTGACCTGGGCATTGTTGTACTTTATACCTTAAGTCTTTCTTCTTGCCCACTGATGGTATTTTGAGAGGTTCCTGCCAGACTTTTAACTGAAGATCCTATACTGTTTTATATACTGGGATAATCATTGAGTGCTTAGGTGGTTGAATGAAGTTTAACACTCCTGTGAATTCTGCATTACTTGTTTCTCATCTTCCAGATCAAAGGGGATGGCAGTTGCCATTTTCTGGATAAAGGCTAGAGAGGACATCTCATCTGGTGGTGTCATGCTTCTCTTCAGTTCTGGTGATGGGTGAGATAGTAGATTCAGAAAGCTTGTTTTTGAATGGAAAGAGTGAGTCTCAAAAGATTAAAAAAGTGCCATCTTTCTAATCTGAGATGAGTTCTGGTGCTTCTTTAGAAGGCTGTCTATCCTTTGATGATGTTTCACTACAAGGCTTCTCATCCAGTAACAATGGCCACTTTTGGTAAGGCGTTATCACGGATTGAGTTTGCAATTCAGATACAAACTTTTCTAATGCGGGTCGCAGTAAAGTAGAAGGAGAAGTAGTGGCATAATGTTTCATGTAAGTATGGACAAAGTACAACCACATTTTTTATACAGATGGATAGAGAATGACTGACATATATAACGGGAAAGTTAAAAGTAGGACAGGAAACTGTTGGAGGAGGGGGGAACTGACAGCTCCCTGCAGTATGAATTGAACTGCGGGCAGGAAGTGATGGAGAACAGAGCTCAGGTGCTGACCTGATTAAGGAGCAGGAGGAGCCAAGGGGGCGGGTGACAGAAAGCATTTGAACCAGAAAGGAGGATGTAAGGAGAGAGGCTGGCTGAATAGACTTGCCAGACACCCAGGTAAATAGCAGTAGTCTGACTGAACTTTGAGCCATTGAGAGTAAGGATTGCCGAAGGAAGGGGCAGAGACAGGCTGCACAGACCTGAGCAACTAGTAGGAAGTTGTCAGCTTGTGTATCCTGCAAGAGGGTGGTGGCAATCCTCCCCCAGCCACATAGCAGTGCTGGGGGGGGGAAGAACTCCAGGGTGCCCAGGACCGAGTTTAAACCCTGATTCAGACAGCCAGATTGGGCTGTCTTTGGAAAAGCAGTTGTGCTGGGAGAAGCCAAGTGATAATTGACTCTGTTTTAGAGCTCTGGCCATTACCCACTGTTGTGCTGGCATGGGCACAGCCTAACTGGATTCCCTGTGGAGAAGCAGTTTTGCTGGGGAAGGCCAAGCTGGACTGAACTACGTTTAGAGTCTTGTTCTTTCAAGTGTCGGGCTGGGGAAAAGTAGCGGCTGAAAGAACCGAGGGGGAGGTCCCATTGTTAGCGGAGAACGACCTCCGGGTCTATTGAACTCTGTGCTGGGTTGGAGTGCTGGCAGTATTGTACTTCTTCCAGGGATCCTGCGGGGGAGGGGGGGGGGAATCAGGCTGGAAAAGCTCTAGCAGTAGAGTGGAGTGAAGCAGACGTGTGCTAGGGAACGCTTAGCAGACATCCAGATGTGGCCCTGAGACGGAACGCCTTACACGTGTCACAGATGAAATATTCAATTCTACAACCAATATCAAAGAAGAAGATGTAGATTTATCGTGCCAAAGAGCTGCATCAGCACTGACAACTATCCCCACTGTAGGCATCTGTGCGAAGGTGGATTGAACAATGTGACAATCAATTTTATTCTACAATTTTTAACACTTAAATTTTTCTTTCAATTATAGAACCAGTTCCTAAATAACTACAGCTGAAATATTATCAGATAAGTATTATTTTTTCTTTCTTTTAATAATTAAATATGTTCTCTTGTACAATGGTACTATTAATATTTTTCATTTAAGAAATTGAGTCTTTGGGCAATCTTTATGCCTTCAGATCAGCAAGTTTCTTCCTCTTAACTGAATGAATCCTCAGGTAAGTATAAGTTTTCTTTTTCTTTTTTTTTTCGTTCTTTCTTTCTGCCTTTATCTCTTTTTCACTTCCTTCTATAGGATTCTTATATTTTGCTCTGTTTCTCTGTATTTGTGTGTTTGTGTTTTTCTCTTTTTTTCTTTATGTCTTACTGCGCTTTATTCTGTTTCATGGAATGCTGATGCAGTGGTGTGTACACATACTTATCTGTCCATCATGTTGTGTGTCCCGGCCACGTTGGCACCGCGACCAGGCCTGCTCAACTCGCGCTTCCGTCAACCAGCTCCAGCTCCTCGTCCTTCACAGCCGCAGCCAGCACCTCTTGCCCGCAGCATCCCCAGGCCCATCAGGGTCTTCTGACTATCGACACTCCTCACGCCAGGGCTAAGCGTCTTCCTCCATGCCGGCCCCGCCCCTAGGCGCGCACGGATCGCTCGGCTCTTTAAAGGGCCCAGCGCGGGAAACTAATCCGAGATGCCTAATGATGACATCACATAGGCTGTGTATATAAGGCGAGGCCCAGTCCCCAGAGCCTCGCCTTGACAATCGGGTCGACACCTCGGTGTTACTAGTTTGCTGTTTCTTGTTCCTGTGTTTACCTGCTTCCAGTCTTGTTCCAGTGTTCCTGCGTTCTGGTGTTGTTCCAGTGCTCCTGTCGTGTTCCAGTGCTCCTGCGTTCCTGTGTTCCCATGGTCCTCCTTGTATTCCAGCGTCTCCTGATTCCTATTCTTCGTTCTCCTTTGTTGTACTTCCTTGGACTGATTCACGGTACTGACCCCTGCTTGCCTGACCACGTTTGACCGCTACCTGGAACCGACCTCTGCCTGCCTTCTGACCACATTTGACCACTGCCTGGAACTGTCCACTGCTTGCCTTCTGACCATGCTTGACCGACGCCTGGAACTGACCTTTGCTCTTCTTGACTACGTACAGACTGATCTTGGAACTGACCTTTGCTTTGGCTGACTACCCGCGGACTGATACACTGGCTTTGACCCTTGCGCTACACTTGGCACTTGGATACTCTGTTTGCTCCCGTGACCACCAGACCAGCCTGCTCGGACACTGCCCGCGGCCTACATCTGGCTAGACCAATAGGCACTGCCTATCTCGCTTTGAGGACCTTCATCTCCTGCTGCATTCCAGAAGTATCCTGTGATCCTGGTTCCGGTCTAGCTCCTCCATTCTTCACCAGCCATGCACCTTTGCTCGTGGTGGGGCACACCTCTCCGCTACCTCTCCGGGAGACCCTCCGAGGCCCACCTAAATCCAGGTGGCCCGGGTACCCAAGGGCTCAACCTGCGGAAACCCCAGATTGCTATTGGCGAAGCTCCAGCTAGCCTCTGTCTCCTTGTGTGCTCCACCTCCTGGTGGCAGGTGCTCTCTGGGTCCGACCAGAGGGCTGAACCAATCCTGCACCAGACCAAGGGTCCATCTCCAGCGCAACACATCACTTCTTTCCTTTTCTCCTCGGCTTGATGCTTGATCCCCTGCTATCTTCGTTTGCTATTACTCTATACTAAAGCAAACACAAAAAGAGAAGCTATCTCCCCAATACTGTGCTGTCTTCCGCAAGCTACAGACTATACGTTCCCTAAGGTGGTATGTCCACGCCGACGTCTTATTAGAAACAGAAAGTAACTAAATAAGAAAACAAAGAATGATTATAATTTCCTCTATCGAAGGACAAAGGCAGGTCCCTATTGATTGCTGCATTCAATCAATAATTTCAGGTGTGAGTCTCTTTTCATTGCATTTGAGGGGTTAGCTGTGGCATTATGGTATGCTGATGAGCTCTACCAAGTCACTTGTCACTTGTCTCTTAGAACTGCTTTCGAATAACTATTTATCTAGCATTCCCCTTTAACCATATTACATCACAGGGATACTTTGTGTCTTCTTTTTTTTATGCACATCTATAGTCACCCTTCAATTTGCCATTTGTTACAGCTTCTGAACAGTCATTGATATTTTTCAGTCAACAGCCTAAACTGACAATAGTGTTCTTGAGTCAGGTGTATTTTAACTATTACTTGTCTCTCTCATAACTTGATTGGTACACATATTTTATTAATACATTTTATGCACTCTCACATCCCCACCTTGTTTTCCCACTGCCCTTGCCATAGTTACAGTGTTTTGTTTTTTTCCAAAACTTTATAGGCGTTAGTGATAAGCTACAGCAATGTGCTTCTGCTCATATCAAATCTCACCAGGCTACTCCTACCAGTTTAAAGTCATAGCTTTTTTTTCCTATGGAGATCATTGTTCTCACTGATGTCATCTGAGGGAATAGTCCCAGGCACTAAATGAAATACACTTTAAATGATGCTTGATACGTCTGCTTCTTATTTGGGTTTTCAGGTATTAATGTTACTTAATTTTTGATAATCTTACTTTTTGTTGACTCTTTTTCAGTTTTCACATATTTTCCTGTGCTTTGATCTGACTTCGTGATGCTGCGCCTGCCACTACACTTGTTGCTAGGGAAGCCATTACTAGGTATCCCGGGTTACGGCGTCAGTCTCAGCACTGATTGCCATGATGATACTAATTTCATCAGGTAGCTATGGGGCTGACTACTGAGTTTCGGGGTGGATGGACGCTACCATTGCGTTAATTAGTTAAATGGTGCATTTTACATCTTACCCTAAAATGTCTTTTATTTATTTATTTTATGGACATCAGTCCGTTCTATGTTCATTGTTGTCACCTCTTATTCTTAAATATCCTTTTCCTTCTTCCTATTCACTCCGTTCTTTTATGTCTGTTCTTTTATGGACATCAGTCCGTTCTATGTTCATTGTTGTCACCACTTATTCTTAAATATCCTTTTCCTTCTTCCTATTCACTCCGTTCTTTTATGTCTGTTCTTTTATGGACATCAGTCCGTTCTATGTTCATTGTTGTCACCACTTATTCTTAAATATCCTTTTCCTTCTTCCTATTCTCTCTAACATTTTTTTTGTCTCTCACTTTTTTCAGTTTAAGTAGCATCTGAACAAGGGTCCCCTGGGTCTTCTTCGGTGTTCACCATCCATCTTTCCCGGGTTTCATGGATTTTTAAGGGTTTTTAATCCCTAAATGTGACATGGCTCTAATGGGGCCAATTTCACTTTTAAAATTCTCCTAGTGATCAGGGGGTGGGGGTCAGTAGGGTGGCCAGGATCCCTTTACCTGGCCACCAACTTTGTTTACTTTTAATTTAATTTAGTTTCTTTTATTTTTAATACAATTCATGGCGCCCTTCTTTCAGAGTTACAGGTACCTGCTGACATCATCAGTGACCTCAGCTGGACCATGGCTTAGCCAGCTTCATCGTGTTCAGGATGTCCCCAAGGCCTTCCGATGTCAATTGCAGCATTTTTCAAAAACTGAGGCGGCATTTCAGGGCACTCACCATCAGCCCGTCTCTCGGCAGCAGCAGCATCTCCATCAATTGGTTGTAGCCTGCTTCCATCTCCCTCAGACTGTGCCGCTTGGGTGGTAGGCTGGCCCTTGCAGTGGTCCGATGCCTCTTCCACTTGATACCGGCCCCTCTTTTTTGCTGCAGTGCCGGCACCCTTCTTCATTGCTCCTAGCTCAATCACGGCTCTGCTGCCACCAGCTGCCTTGACTCCCTTGATATTTGCGGCCTACTGCTGCCAATGCTGTCTCCCCTCCTGCAGTCTTTGTCAGCCTGGGAAGACATTGGGAAAAGAGGTGTACAGCCACCCTGGCAGTGTCACACTGCTTCACCTTCTCTGTCTCTCCCCACTGTTCCTCCTACGGCCACAGGGACCTGCATAAGTCTCTAGAGTTCACTGTCAGGATCCAGGTAACTTTTATTTTTATTTATAAATTTTAGGTACCCCTTTACATATGCAAAACAAAACCTTGATAAGCCTGAATCTTTTTGGAACAAAGTGCTTTGGACTGATGAAACTAACTGTAATGGACCCTATTATCATGTTATTCGTAAGCCCTTAGTGAACTCCAGTTCCTAAGAAAAGAGTAGTGCAAGTTAGAGAAAGGGGAGGAACCATTTGGTACAGCCCTTCCCTTTGAGAGTGTTGGGATTGCCAACCTCCTGAGAGTTAACAAAACCAGCTTGTAAGAGTGAACTGTGGGGGCAGTGCAGCTTGAGTTGGAGTTAGGAGGTAGTATGGAGCTTTTTTCAGGCCCAGTCAAAGGAACCAGGCAAACCCTGCCTGGGGAGGGTATTCCTTTTCCAGTTCACTTATTTGTTGGTTAGGATTTTCTCTCTGTGTTGTTTTCGAGGATTTAACATTTTTGTGATAGGAGCCTTGAGAGACATCTGGGACTCACCTGGGCATGGGGCATAGGGAAATCCATATTTGGGACACCCAGAGATAGGAAAGACCTGCCCTTAGAAATGGTGACCCATGGAAAGGAACAACTGTAGTGTAAAAACCAGTTTTGGGGATAAAAAGACATTTTGTTAGATGATCTGGGAGGACGATTTTGACTGCCCCTTCTTCCTACTCTGAGAGTTTCAGGATCCCTTTCCAACTTGGGATACAACAGAATACTGTGAGTGAGATTGAGAAGAACTGAAGAGAACTTGAGTAAAACCAAATGTGAGTTGCATCTGAGAGACCCTCACCTGGGGTCTTTGCTCATGGGAAGAGAGATAACTGGCAATACTGTGCAGAGATTGTGTGACAGATTTTTGGCCAGCTAGGAAGGGGTTTTCCATCCCAACAAGATAATCCCTGCCCATTTGGGAACCTCATTAATTCAATCCCTGGATGGTGTTTCCCTTGTCCCTGGACCAAAGTAAAGAGACCCTTGCACAGGTAGAAAGAGAAAGAACTAGAACAGCCACCTGTGGAAACTAAAAGATTTAAGTTGAACTGTGCCATTATTTCATCTGATTACCAATCAATAAATTCCTTGATTTTGGACGCTCAACCCAAAATATCCTGTGTGTTCTTTCTGGCACCTACAGCATGCATATTGTGGCGAAAAGTGTACCTCTGCTGGGAACACAAATAAGAGTCACCCCTGTCATATTGGGCCCTGAAAATAAAACTTCCCCCCACCGACAAAGGATCCAGCCCTGGAGAAAGAGGGATAGTGAGAGAGTTAGCTGATGAGAGGTTCCAGCCTCGAAGAGACTTCAATTCTTTTATGGCCCCATCGCATAGCAGTCCACACCTGGGGATGGGGGTTATATAACATTGAACAGTTTGGTCACAACACAAGATACGTTTGGAGAAAAAAAAAGAGAAAAGGACAAAAGCATCTTGTCACAGTGGTGGATATATAAAACTTTGGGTTCTGTGGCAGCAAATGGCACAGGAATTATTATGCAAATGTTGCCCACTGTTACAAAACTCCTTTGGTATAATTCAGTTATCCCCGGGTGGAAGACAACTTTGGTTCAGTCTGAGGGAACTAAGCATGCTCGTGCAGACAATGTGAGTCAGACTGTGAGAAGGAGCTTCAGAGGAAGGAAGACGAAGCTGATATTATCAGTGAAATGTCTGCTGTAGATTAATTGTAGTGTTTTGAGGGTCATTGCCAAAAAAATATAAAATAAATCTATAGATTAAAAGTACTTTAGATTAGCTTTTCATCCCTGTTGTTTTAGAAATTTTAACTCGATAACAATCAACAAAATTATGATGCAGAAAGTAGTCCAGCAGCAAGAGGGAGGCTATCCAGCCTTCTGCACTGAGTCCCACATGCATGATTATCTCCCAGCTAGCAAGAGATTGTATGTGTGCACTAGGTGCAAAGAGCTCCTAGCTCTCAGTGAATGAGTCAGATCTCTAGAGGCTAGAGTGGCAGACCTGGAGGAGCTACGGGAGTCAGAGTGGTATCTAGAGGAGACCTTCAGGAACATAATAGAGAAGTCCCACCTCCAATCTGGTAGCTCCTATTCTGCCTTGAAGGAAAAAGTTCACCTTGATGAGGCAGGAAGCAAGCCTGTAGCTAGGACCTGCCCTCAAGGTGATGTAGCATCCTCTTGTACTGTGGATAGGTCTCCAGGGGCACATGCCCAGGAGGGAAGGGTTAGGATGGCCATTATAGTTGGTGATTTGATAATTAGGAATGTTGATAGCTGAGTAGCAGGTGGATGTGAGGATTGCTTGGTAATTTGCCTGCCTGGTGCGAAGGTGGCAGTCCTCAAGCATTACATAGGTAGGATTTTAGATAGTGCTGGGGAGGAGCCAGCTGTCTTGGCACATTTGGGTACCAAAGATATAGGAACGTGCAGGAGGGAAGTTCTGGAAGCCAGATTTAAGGTTTTAGGTAGAAAGCTGAAATCCAGAACTTCTAGGATAGCAAGTGCATGATTTGAAACAATGTATCTTTGAAAGATATAAGACAACAGGGAAAATAGGGAATCCCAATAGAGAGGTTGCAATAAATGCCAAAGTGGACCAGGTGTCTTTAAGTAAAGTGCAGAAAGATTCCAAATTAGCCCTGTCAACTGATGAACAGGTTGTTAACACAAACATAAAACATACTTTGAAATGTCTGTATACAAATGCTAGAAGTTTAAAAAATAAGATGAAAGAATTAGAGTGTATAGCACTGGATGAAGAGGTAGATATAACTGACATCTCAGAGACCTGGTGGAACGAGGACAACCAATGGGACACTGTGATCCCGCGATACAAATTATATTAAAATAATAGGTTGAGGAGTAGCATTATATGTTAAAGAGAGCATTGAGTTAAACAGGGTAAAAGTTCTGCAGGAAACAAAATGCCATGTTGAATCTTAATGAATAGAAATTTCAGGTGAAAAGGGAAATAAATTAGTAGTGGGGGTGCATTACTGTCTACCTGACCAGAATGAACTAACAGACAATGCAATGCTAAAAGAAATTAGGGAAGCTAACAAAATCAACAGCACAGTAATAATGGGTGATTTCAATTACCCCAGTATTGACTAGGTGAATATTACATCAGGACATTCCAGAGAGGTAAAGTTCCTATATGAAATAAATAACTGCTTCATGAAGCAGCCAGTACAAGAACCAGCAAGAGGGGAAACTATTTTAAACCTAGTCCTTAGTGGAACACAGGATTTTGTGCAAGAGGTAACACTATTGGAACCACTTGGAAACAGTGATCACAACATTACCAAATTTCACTTAATAACTGAAGGGAGTGAATACAGAAATCTATTTCAACAGCATTTAACTTTCAAAAAGGTAACTATGACAAAATGAGGAAAATGGTTATGAAAAAACTGAAAGGAACATCTGCAAATGTTAAGAATTTAGCTCAGGCATGGACTTGTTTAAAAATACCATCTTGGAAGCCCAGACCAGATGTATTCCATGCACTGGAAAAGGTGCAAGGAAGGCTAAACAACTACTCGCATAGTTAAAATGTGAGGTGAGGGAGGCTATAATATCTAAAAGAATTATCTTTCAAGAAATGGAACATGTATCTGAAAGAAGAAAACAGGAAACAGCATAAGCACTGGCAAGTCAGATGCAAAGCATTGATATGGAAAGCAAAGAGATAATTAGAAAAGAAGCTTGCCTTGGAAGCAAAAACTCATAATAAAATCTTTTTCAGGTACATTTGAGGTAAAAAGCCTGTGAGGGAGTCAGTTGAACCATTAGATGATCAAGGGATAAAAGGGGCACTTAGGGATGACAAAGCCATAGCAGAGAGATTAAATTAATTATTTGCTTTGGTATTCTCTGAGCAAGATGTAAGAGAGGTACCCATGCCAGAAATGATATAGCAAATGTTGCTTACCTGATTTAACAGGTGTTCTCACAGGACAGCAGGATGTTAGTCCTCACAAATGGGTGACATCGAGGATGAAGCCCAACCACGGAAAACTTCTGTCAAAGTTTCAGGAACTTTGACTGGCCCCTACTGGGCATGCCCAGCACGGCACTAACCCTGCAGCCAGCAGGGGTCTCCCTTCAGTCTTGTTTCAAAGCTACAGGCAGTGCCGAAAAATAAAATAAAAACGAACCCAACACCGCGGGGTGGCGGGCAGGTTTCGTGAGGACTAACATCCTGCTGTCCTGTGAGAACACCTGTTACATCAGGTAAGCAACATTTGCTTTCTCACAGGACAAGCAGGATGGTTGTCCTCACAAATGGGTGAGTACCGAGCTGAGGATGTCCTAACATGCACCAAATGTACCCAACGGCGTGCAACAGGCACAACAACTGGGGTGGAATTTGGGAGAGGGCATCTGCACCCTACCGGGAAGGTGGAAGGGTGTTGGTACCTCATGTTGGAAAAAGGTTACGCAAGACAGATTGGCCGAAGATGGAATCCTGTCTTCCAGCTTTGTCCAAACAATAGTGGGCTGCAAATGTATGGAGGGAACTCCAGGTTGCAGCCTTGCAGATGTCAGGAAGCGGCACTGATCGAAGGTGTGCTACTGAAGTCGCCATGGCCCTCACAGAGTGTGCTTTGACACGGTCTTGGAAAGGAATGCCAGCTTGCTGATAGCAGAAGGAGGAAAGAGCCTGCTTACCCACAGGTTGCCCTAACTTGTTAGGATGGAAAGAGACGAATAATTGAGTGCTCTTCCTGTGGGCAACTGTACGGTCTAGATAGAAAGCTAGAGCCCGTTTACAGTCTAGGGTATGCAGAGTCTGTTCCCCGGAGTTGGAGTGGGGCCTGGGAAAGAAGATAGGTAGTATGATGGATTGATTAATATGAAACTCCGAAACTACCTTAGGTAAAAATTTAGGGTGAGTGTGGAGTACCGCCCGGTCCTGCAGGAGTTTAGTTAAGGCGGATAGGTAACTAGGGCCTGTAATTCACTAACCCTGCGAGCTGAAGTGATAGCCAAAAGGAATAATACTTTCCATGTGAGATATTTTAAGTCACAGGAGTAAAGAGGTTCGAAAGGTGGTTTCATAAGGCGACCAGGAACCAGGTTAAGGTCCCAAGATGGGGCCGGAGGACGTAAAGGTGGCTTCAAATGGAGCAATCCTTTAAGAAAACGTGTAACAAGGGGTTGTACTGAAATAGGGACACCCCCGATACCTTTATGGAAGGCGGCTACCGCACTGACATGCATTCTAATGGAAGAGGTCTTTAGACCTGATTCTGATAGATGCCATAGATAGTCCAAGAATTTAGAAATTGGACAGGAAAGGGGATCAAGGGACTGAGAAGTGCACCATGATGTATACCTTTTCCATTTGTAGGAATAAGATTTCCTTGTGGAAGGCTTTCGTGAAGCGATCAGGACACGAGAAACTGAATCCGAAAGGTTAAATGGTTGAAGGACTAACCTTTCAACATCCATGCCGTCAGGGACAAGGCTTGGAGGTTGGGATGGAGGAGGCATCCGTCGTTTTGAGTGATCAGATGCGGGTCCTTTCCCAGAGGAATGTGCCTGCGGATGGAGAGATCCTGGAGTATGGGAAACCACACTTGGCGTGGCCAGTGCGGTGCTATCAGGATCATAGTTCCCCTGTCCTGACGCAGCTTCACGAGAGTCTTCGACAGAAGAGGAAGTGGAGGGAATGCATAGAGCAGACCGGTTGTCCACATGAGGGAGAATGCATCCCTCGGCCGAGAGTGCTGGCTCCGAATGAGAGAGCAGTAATTGTCTACTTTGTGGTTCTGAGGGGACGCAAAGAGGTCTATGGTGGGGTAACCCCATTTGTGAAACAGAGAGGTCGCTACCAAGGGGTCGAGTGACCACTCGTGTGGTTGGAAGACACAGCTCAGCTGGTCTGCCAATACATTGTCTACTCCCGGCAGGTAGGTGGCCCTGAGGTACATAGAGTGGGAGAGGGCTTCTGCCCAAATCTGCGCAGCTTCCTGACACAGAAAGAAGAAGCCTGTGCCTCCCTGCTTGTTTATGTACCACATGGCCACCTGGTTGTCTGTCTGAATTAAGACTGTGTGGTTTGATAGGCAATCTTGAAAGGTCCTGAGAGCATATCGGATTGCTCTCAGTTCCAGGAAATTTATCTGGTGTTTGACTTCCTCTGGTGACCAGAACCCTTGAGTTTGTAAATTGTTTACATGGGCTCCCCAACCGATGTTGGAAGCGTCGGTGGTGAGGATTACTTGGGGATCTGGTGGAAGAAAAGGCAAGCCCTGTAGGAGGTTGGATTGATTTGTCCACCAGGCAAGAGACAGACGGAGTGCATCGGTGATGCGAACAATGGAGGACAGAGGCTGAACAGCTTGTGTCCATTGCAGTCTCAGAGTCCATTGCGTGATTTTCATGGCCAGACGGGCCATGGGAGTCACATAAACTGAGGAGGCCATGTGTCCCAGTAGAATGAGAAATTGGTGAGCTGTAGCTGTGGGTTGAGACTGCAGCTGGCGAGCTAGGGACACAAGGGTTTGAACCCGTGGATGAGGAAGGAAGGCTTTTACTTGTAAGGTGTCCAAGTCCGCCCCAATGAAGGATAAGGTCTGTGATGGGACTAAGTAGGATTTGTCGTAATTGACAAGAAATCCTAGAGAAAGCAGAGTTTGAATTGTTAGGGTCAGGGAGGACCGAGCTATGTGCTGGGTTGGGGACCTGATTAACCAATCGTCCAGGTAGGGGTAGACGTGGACACCTGCCTTCCTCAGAAAGGCTGCCACTACCACGAGGCATTTGGTAAAAACTCGTGGTGCGGATGCCAGGCCAAAAGGTAGCACTCGATATTGGTAGTGATTGCGGCCTACTAGAAAACGCAGATATTTGCGATGAGATTGCGTGATCGCAATGTGGGTATATGCGTCTTTGAGGTCTAGAGAGCAGAGCCAATCCCCTCTTTGCAGCAGAGGGAGAAGCGAGCCCAGGGTTACCATCTTGAACTTCTCCTTGTAAAGGTACTTGTTGAGGGCCCGTAGGTCCAAGATGGGACGAAGTCCCCCTGACTTTTTTGGGATCAGGAAGTACCTGGAGTAGAACCCTAGTCCTTTTTGTGAGGGAGGAACGGGTTCTATAGCGTTTAACTGTAGGAGAATAGAAACTTCCTGCTCTAAAAGAACAGAGTGATCGGTGAGTCTCCACGCCTGCAGGGGTGGGGAGTCGGGAGGTAGAGTCATGAAGTTGAGACGGTAACCCTGTGCAATTATCGCTATTACCCATTGATCTGTGGTGATATGACGCCACTTTTCTAGAAAGTGGCACAGCCGACCTCCTACTGGTATGGCTGGAAGAGGGGTTTGGCAAGTGCTCTCTAAATGAGAGTCAAAAACCCGCCGCAGGGCCAGGTTGTGGAGCTGGTGCGGGCTTTTGTTTACGAGACTGGCGAGGTTGAGTTTTATGGTAAGACCTCGCAGGCCTAGCCTTGGTTAGTGGGGGATAGTACTTCCTTGGCCGGAAGAAAGACTTTTTGGAGTCTTTTCTAAACGGCTGTTTAGATGGCAAGTCAGGAGGAATGGATGAGAGCTGTTTAAGTGTCTCATGATGATCCTTTAGTTCAGCAACAATTTGTTGAATTTGCTCACCAAACAAGTTATCCCCTAGACAAGGCAAGTCAGAGAGCCTGTCCTGAACCTCCGGACGAAGGTCGGATGACTTGAGCCAAGCCCAGCGTCTAGCAGAGATAGCCGTAGCAGAAAGTCTGGTGGAAGCATCAAATATGTCATAAGCTGTTCTTATTTCATGCTTCCCAGCTTCAAATCCTTTATTTAGTAGGGATTGAAGCTGTGGCTGGAACTGTTCTGGTAAGGCATCTGAGAACTCCTGCATTTGTTTAAGGATGACTCTATCATATTGAGTCATATACAGCTGATAAGAAGCTATTCTAGAAATCAGCATGGCTCCCTGGTATACCTTCCTACCTATACTATCAAGGAATTTGTTTTCCTTAGTAGGAGGTATGGAAGAATGTGGCTTTACTCGTTTAGCTTTCTTTTGAGCTGATTCTACCACAACAGAATGATGGTCCAACTGTGGTTTCTGAAAGCCAGGTGCTGACTGCACCAGGTAGGTAGAGTCAGCTTTTTTATTTACCGGAGCAACAGATCCAGGAGATTCCCAATTCTTTTTGAGAAGGTCTAGAAAAACCTGATGAATTGGAATAGAGGTGATGACCTTAGGGGCATCCAGGAATTGGAGCAATTCCATCATCTGGTGCCTGTCATCTTGTTCAGATTGAAGCTGGAAAGGGACCAACTCCGACATGTCCTTCACAAAGTTTATGAAAGAGAGGTCCTCAAGGGGAGAACGCTTTCTACTCTCCGGAGGAGAGGGTGGTGAAGGCAAATCATCGGTGTCAGTCGAGGTATCATCACCCCAAGTGTCATAACGATCAGGTTGCTGACCCTTAGGACCATGAGCGGGCTGAATACCTGAAGGCCCCGGTTGAGGCTACGAGAAACTCGAAGGAATCACCGGGGGCATCGAGAATGTCCTCGGTGGAATCGATGTCGGTATCGGTATCGATGCCGGTATCGAAGGAACCGGTGTCAGCATCGAGGGAATCTGTGTCGGCATCGGAATCCTCGGTGGAGCTGATGTGCGTATCGCCCCCGAGGAATGTATCGGTGGCGAAGGACGACAAGGCACCGATGGAACTATCCCCGAAGGGGGAATTCGATACGGTGTTTCTCCACCTGATGAGAATGCTGTCGGTGATCCGGGTATTGCCGGTGGAAGGGCATTCATGAGCGCTTCCATCCGGGCGAGCAGCGGTGCCAGTGCTGCTGGAATCGGATCGGTGACCGGTTCCACTCTCGGTGCCGGAGTCGGTGCCGGAGGAGTCTGGAACCGTAGTATCGCCTTGTCGATGGCCTCCTGGACCAGCCGGTCCAGTTCTGCCCGGAGACCTGGGGTAACAAGACCCGGCTCGACGGGAGAGGGAGGCTGAGGCTGAGCCGGAGGGACCACCGTCACCGGTGGAATCGCGGCTCCCAAACCCCGGAGGGGTTAGGGTTGCCTCGGTGTCTGCGAGACAGTAGTGGACGGTGCCACTTCTGGTCGAGACTTCTTTGGCGGAGGCTCGGACGGTACGGAGGTCGATGACATCGATTCCTCGACGGGCCGAGACTTATGACGTCGATGGCGATGTTTCTCCTTCCGATCCCCTCGATGATCAGGGGAAGGGACAGGAGTCGATGGCCATGAAGTCGTCGATGGCGGACGGTCACCGGAGGGCTGTCGATGGCGATGAGACTTCGACGGTGCCGGTTCCGATGACGTCGATGCAATCGATGGCGTTGGGGTCCGAGCATGGAAGAGGAGTCCCATCTTTTCCATTCTGGCTTTGCGACCTTTTGGTGTCATTAGGGCACATTTGGTGCAAGTCAGGACATCATGCTCGCTTCCTAAGCACAAAATACAGACTCTATGTGGGTCTGTGATTGACATAGTTCGGGTACAGTCCGGACATCGACAGAACCCCGACGCCATGGCCATAGGCCAAAAATTTAGCCGCGGGACTGTCGACTGCCAACGGGCCTCAAGGGCCAAACTCGACGGTAGTCGACCAAACGACGGCAAAAACTTACCGAAGTTCCGCGGATGAAAAAATTTGAAGAAGGGAGACCCCTGAGGGGCAAATTTTCTTCAGAAATTTTTTATTGAAGAATTCCTGTCAGGAACGTGGTTTAGAGCTCTTTGACCGCGTGGCTACTGCTGCGCGGGGAAAAAAAAGACTGAAGGGAGACCCCTGCTGGCTGCAGGGTTAGTGCCGTGCTGGGCATGCCCAGTAGGGGCCAGTCAAAGTTCCTGAAACTTTGACAGAAGTTTTCCGTGGTTGGGCTCCATCCTCGATGTCACCCATTTGTGAGGACAACCATCCTGCTTGTCCTGTGAGAATCAAACATAATGAATCAGAGGAAATGAAATGAATCTTATTGAACCTGGAAAATGTACTAGAGCAATTTGACAAACTAAAGAGTAGCAAATCACCTGGATCAGATGGTATACATCCCAGAGAACTGAGAAATGAAATTGAGGACCTGCTATTGGAAATTTGTAAACTATCAATAAAATATCATCTATGGCAGCTGAAGACTGGAGGGTTGCAAATGTAACGCCAATTTTTAAAAAGGGATCAAGGGGTGATCCAGAAAACTACAGACCAGTGAGTCTGCTGTCTGGCCAGGCAAAATGGTTGAAGTTATCATAAAGAACAAAATGCTAAACATATTGATAGGCATAATTTAATGGGACAAAGCCAACATGCGCGTGTCGGGATAGTGTCAAATGGCACTGTCCCTGCTCGCCCCCCCCCCCCCGCCCCACTACTCCCTGTCCAGACTCCACCCCTGGCCCACACCTTTTGAGAGGCCCGGCACTTAGGCGCGTGTATCAGGGGTTACACGCATGGCCGGGCCCTTCCGAAAATGTGTGCGGTGCGAGCAAGGCCCAACCATTCGCGTAACCCCCGTTTTTAGGTGTGCAGGCTTCTGAAAATTAGCCCGTAAGTCTGATACTTTTGAATCAACTCCAACATTGCTCTCTACTTCCAAGGAAAGAATTAAAGGAAATTGGATTCAAACAGTATCCAAGGGCCCTGACTTGTCTGGGAAACTGATAAGCATGGGGTGCAGAAGATACTGGCATAAGCATAAGCTTGCTGGACAGACTGGGTGGATCATTTGGTTCTTTTCTGCTGTCATTTCTATGTTTCTATGTTAGGTTTGGATTCTTCAGGAGAAGAAATGGCTGAGGGGAGATATGATAAAGGTCTATAAAATAATGAGTGGAATGGAAGGAGTAAATGTTAATCAGTTGTTTACTCTTTCAAGAAGTACAAAGACCAGGGGACACACAATGAAATTACTAAGTAATACATTTAAAACTAATAACCTAATGCATAATTAAGCATCGGACTTCGTTTCCAGATGATGTGGAGAAAGCTATTAATGTAGCTACATTTAAAAATGGCTTGGACAAGCACCTGGAGGAAAAGTGCATTAACCATTTTTGAGGTAGAGTTGCAAAATTAAAACTGTGAATTGACTCTTGGACAGTTTTGATAAACCTGGAATACTGTGCAGATTTAACATGAAGATGAAATCATGGCTAGGATAGTAGAACTTTATACCATCTGAATGAAACAGCGGATTAACATTTATTTCAGTGTCAATGAATTAACATCAATTATTTCTGTTAGTGCCATATTGCCAAATAAATTTAGCAAGTTGAAATTTTGATTGGTTTAGATATTGGCCTTTATTAACAACTGCACCGATATATTGAGCAAAATAGCTTCTAGAGTCCTTTCTGAAGTGAAGATATCCTTGTAAACCCTGATAGCTTTCATATTAGCTAAAAGAAGAGTTTTACACTATTGTAGAAGTATTGGTCTTTACAGTACCCAGACCTGAATATTGTTGAAAATCTGCAAGGAGATCTTAAACATGTAGTGTATGAAAAAAGACCGAAGAATATTTCTAAGCTAGAACAGTTCTGCAAGGACGAGTGGAAAAAAACTAGGGATGTGAATCGGGTGCCCGATCGTTCTCACTTTCGGGATCGTCTGGCTGTGGGATAATCCCGTTTTCCCGCGGATCCCCGGTTTTCTTTTAGTGAAAAATCATTTTTCGGGTTAGTGCATCCCATTAGTGCACGCTAACTCATGTTAGCTCGCACTAACAAAAATAGCAAAAAGTAACAAAAAATAACAAAAATAAAAGTTTTTTTGTTAGCGTGCACTAACCCGAAAAACGATTTTTATGAAAATTCGTGGGGAAAGGTGATCGTTTCTTTTTTTATTTGATATATTAACGAATTTAGAAATATCATACGATATTTCAATTCGTTAGAAAATCGATTCACATCCCTAGAAAAAAAAACCCAAAAGCAAGAATAGAAAGACTTAGCTGGCTACAGGAAATGTTTGGAAGATATTATTTCTGCCACAGAAGGTGTTACAATACTAATTGAAAGGGTGCACAAACTTTTGCATGTGCCATATTGATTGTTTTCTTATTTTGTGTATGTAAAAAAATGCAATTAAATAGTAATTATGCAATAAAATGTGCAGAAAGTTAATGGCGTTCATATTCAGCTACTATTCAAGTTAGCTGAATGCTCTTATCCGGCTAATTTAGCCGGGATATTCAGCGGCATAGCAGTGCTGCTGAATATATCCAGCTATCTCAAAGTTAGCCAGATAAGTGTATCCAGCTAACTTTAGGATAGCCCTGTCGCCTGACCACAGATAGTTGGATAATTTATCTAGTTAACTCTGAATAACTTATCCAGCTAACTCAATTCCTCCCCGTTACACCCATTCCCTACCCCTGACATATCCCAGCTAATCAGGAGAAGTGACTTATCCAGCTAAGTGGCACCCACTGACAATAGCTGAATAAGTAGGATATATCCGGCTATGTACAGTTTTAAATATCGGGCTCATCATGTTTAACTCTGTACTCTATAGAGGTCATCTAGCTTAGTGGTTAGAGCAGCAGAATATAAATCAGGGAAACCAGCATTCAAATCCCACTGCTGCTCCTTGTGACTTTGGGTAAGGTAAGAACATAAGAAATTGCCATGCTGGGTCAGACCAAGGGTCCATCAAGCCCAGCATCCTGTTTCCAACAGAGGCCAAACCAGGCTACAAGAACCTGGCAATTACCCAAACACTAAGAAGATCCCATGCCACTGATGCAATTAATAGCAGTGGCTATTCCCTAAGTAAATTTGATTAATAGACGTTAATGGACTTCTCCAAGAACTTATCCAAACTTTTTTTAACCCAGCTACACTAACTGCACTAACCACATCCTCTGCCTCAAGTGCAAGCTTAGATTATAAACCTTCTGGAGATAGAGAAATACCTACAGCACCTGAATGTTATCCACTTTGAAATGCCTAAAAGCAGAATATAAATAAAACTGTCAGCTTTTGTTAACTTAGAGATTCATTGAAATATACAATTTGACTGAGGTTCCTAAACCTTTGCTCAAAACTATATGTACTATATATAGGCCTCATGCTGTGCCCTAATGTACTGAAAACATATGCAGCTGTGTTTTGTATAACTGTCATGTTTTGGTACTGTTAATAAAGCTGCAGCTTCTTATTTTTTAAAGCGTTAACTCTCATGTCCTCTATTTCCAAATAGTTAGTTGCTGCTTGAGAAGGCTGGGTGGGGAAGGGGTGCCATAGCAAGTGTCCAGCTGCCCAGGTTATGCAGTTCAAAACTAGTTTGAATCAGGTTTCTGAACTCATTGGGTAAGTTAAATGTGACTACACTTTACAGCAGGGGTGGGCAATTCCGGTCCTCGAGGGCTGCAAACCAGTCGGGTTTTCAGGATATCCTTAATGAATATGCATGAGAGAGACCTGCATACACACTGCCTCAGTTGTATGCAAATCTATTTCATGCATATTCATTAGGGGTATCCTGAAAACCCGACTAGTTTGCAGCCCTCGAGGACCGGACTTACCCACCCCAGCTTTACAGTATGGCCTCTGCAGTAAGTGTAGTGCAGGTCCATTCACAGGGCAGAAATGGCAATGGAGGGTGCTGCCAATTTTGCAAAAGTAATTTATTTAAACAGACATTTAAAATAGTCCCAAGGTTTAGTCTGCACACTAGCACATCTAAACACTGTCTGACAGTGTATGAAGACTGTCAGTTTTGTACAGTCACATCTTCGGCAATGTTTTCATGGAATATGCAGTGGCACACAATTTTATAATCACACGTTCTACATCACAGTTATTTAACAAAACAACCTGTTTCAACAGAAACAGTTATGATTAGCATAGTCACCATCTCGCATTTTATTTCTGGGGCACAGTGTGACCTTCCCTCCCTTAAAAATTATGTAGGATTTTCTAGGCTTTCACCAGGAACATTGCAGGAATGGGAAGTTCAAGGGGTGTAGTGACCATTTGAGCTATAGTGAGAGTACGTTCACTAAAGCAATAGTGGGAAAACGTCTTTCAACTGAGGCTACATTACTACCTCTCAGCTGGACTGGTTGGACCCCAGTCCTTGTACTGGGGTCAATATTAAAAGCCATTTAGATTAATAACTTTGTGAGTTATCCATTTAAATGGTTAGTTTTGAATACATTCCTTTCTTATTCAGTTAAACATTAGCTGATAAGTCTGTATCCTGCTAAGAATTAACTGCATAAGAAAGGGGTGTGTTGGGGAATTCTGGGGAGAGGCAGAGTTAGATGAAAAACTTAACCAGCTATCTTCGATATTAGGACTTAGCTGGATAAGTTATCTTCTTTAATACAGATGTGCCCGAGAGCATGTCTAAAGAATAAAGATATCCAGGAAGGAGGGAGTTTGGCAGTGGGAGGACGCATGGGGATATAGTAGGGCCAGTAGGCCTGCAAGCTTTTTTTTTTAAATTGATTCACCACTTAAATCTTTTGAATATAGCTGGTTATGTCTAAAGTTATCCAACTAACTTATACCCAGATAACTTTTTTAACAAGTGATGTTCAAAATCTTACCAGTTAAGTTTAAAGTTATCCGGGTAAGTTTAGCTGGATAACTTGAATCAGTAATAATCAGTAGGATGTTTATTCCACTGAATATCCAGGACAACTTATCCAACTAACTTTAGCTGGATAAATTATCTGTTCAACGTATTCCTGAATATGCCCCCTCAATAGGTTTTAAGCATAACCAGCAATATTGTGAGAAAGCAGCAACAACAGTGACAAGTACACCTCCATGCCCTGAGAAAAGGGCAAATACACAGGCACAGTGGCAAGAATGCCCCAAAGTGCAAACTACAAATAAACAGGTACAGTAAAAAACAAAATACCAAACTACAAAGATTTTTCAGCATAACCAGCAATACACATTATTTACCCATCACTGCTAGCTGTTTCCCCACAGCAAACCATCAGCATTCATCTAATTTCTGTTCTTCCACACAGAGCTGTTCTTAGGAAGAGATGCAGCTAATGAGCATATGGATGGACGGCTGAAGGAATAACATCAGATTCCCTTCAGCTGTTAACAGCTAAAGGGAGTCTGATGTTTTTTCCAAAATTCAGCTGTACCTGTCACTGGTTGTGGGCATGAAGAGGTCTATTTCAGCGGGTACGACCACTGCCATCATCAGAACAGGCCTGATTGATGCGCTAATGCATGTGACAACAGGCCACTGATGATGATGTCAATGGTGATGTAGATGGCAATGGCCTGGCAATCTTATATGGTATACAAACATCATATATACAAGAAACGGGAGTTTTGCATAAACAAGAAAATAAGGGAGTGTTATAAGAATATACCGTAATACTATCTTCCTGTGTAGGAACAAGTGAATAATAATTGAGGGTATCATTGCACAAGTGAATAAAACCTTTTAGGTGTGTTTTACATGGGGGGTGGGATATTTAGGGATGTGTGAATCGGGGATGAATGTATGTGGGAATATGAATATAGGATATTCTTTTAAAGCATTGAATTGTTTCTGGCATGTCCATGAGATAAAATGTAAAAAGAATATGAGATGCCTTTATGTATTTATATTGTAATAAAAGGAGTTGTACAATATTGAGTATATGAATAAAAATTATTGAAGTAAAATATTGTGAGTAATATGTAATGAAGTGATTGTATTCACATTATACAATTTAGTTGAACATGTGACACTATGTGTTGTTACTGTTTGTAACCCCTATAGGTAATGGCCTGGCAAGCCAGTAGTTATGTGATTGTGCCATTGAGTCAGACGATATGGAGGATGGAAAAGAGACAGGTGGGCCAGTTAAAGCATGCAAATGAACCGGTTTTGGTCCATGGGTTTTTGTGGTTGGCATTTATAAAGGTAACTCCATGAGTCACGGAGTGGAGTTTGTTGATGAAGGGAGCAAAGACTCTACTTAGTTCCAGGACATGAAAATAGGTGTTGCCTTTCCTTTCCATTGGGAGAGATGTTCTTTTGACATGGTTAGAAGGATTCCGGGAGAGGTTCCACAGTTTGCAGTCTTCTGGAAGGCATTTGTCCCCAGATCTCAGGGGCAAGATAACTTATCTGGGAGGCTGAAAAATGGAACAGAACCCAGTTTTCTCTACTACTGGAATCAAGTGACATGAAAATATCTGTATCTTTATGTTGATGGACCATGTAACAGTCTATTCCCTTTTTTTTTTTTATGAAGATGAGATTTTTACTTTTTGATTCAGTAAAAGTTGCTCTGATTTTGGAATTACACCCAGTTGTAGAAACTATATTTTTGTTGAGAGACTGTGATCTCCTTGGGCCTTATAGCTTTTCTATCCCCCATGGAAGAATCTTGATCAACAGAAGCGTCCAGGTTTTTCTCAATCTCTGCAGCATCTGAAGGTGGCCTCTTGGTTATTTCTGGTAATGCCTGGAAAGAGTGTGTATGTGTGTGTGTGAGTGTGTGTGTGTGTATGTGTGTGTGTGTGTTTGGGGGATGGAGGTGGGTAAAAATGCAAAACATTCCCTTAAAACAACTGAGGGAAAAAGTAGCATTAGGGTCGCAGCAGAATAAAAAATAGGATAAAACATAAGCATTGTCAAGTTAAGTATAAAACATTGATAAGACAGGCGAAGAGAGAATTTGAAATGAAGTTGTCCATAGAGTCAAAAACTCATAATAAAAACTTTTTAAAATATATCCAAAGCAAGAAACCTGTGAGGGAGTTGGTTGGACCATTAGATGACCGAGGGGTTAAAGGGGCTCTTACAGAAGATAAGGCCATTGCAGAAAGACTAAATGAATTCTTTGCCTCCGTGTTTACTAATGAGAATGTTGGGGAGATACCAGTTCCGGAGATGGTTTTTAGGGGTGATGAGTCAGATGAACTGAACAAAATCACTGTGAACCTGGAAGATGTAGTAGGCCAGATTGACAAACTAAAGAGTAGCAAATCACCTGGACCAGATGATATGCATCCTAAGGTACTGAAGGAACTAAAAAATGAAATTTCTGATCTATTAGTTAAAATTGTTAACCTATCATTAAAATCATCCATTGTACCTGAAGACTGGAGGGTGGCCAATGTAACCCCAATATTTAAAAAAGGCTCCAGGAGCGATCAGGGTAACTATAGACCAGTGAGCCTGACTTCAGTGCCGGGAAAAATAGTGGAAACTATTCTCAAGATCAGCATTCCCGGACTCAAACTGACCTATCTCTCCCACGCCAATCCTTATCACCACCTTCACCATGATTAACCATCTCCTCTATTGTTTACATGTTTAAATTAATTATTTAACCTGTCCTTTCTCTTCTTTCTCCGCCAAGTTCTAATCACCCTGTTATATGTAACTGCCTTTTCCGCACCATTGTTTTAGTTTATGTTTACGATACACCCCTGTTTTATGTGAACCAGCATGATGGGACTGCGTTCTCGAATGCCGGTATATAAAAAACTGAAATAAATAAATAAATAAATAAATAAATAAATAAATAAAAGATCAAAATCATAGAGCACATAGAAAGACATGATTTAATGGAACACAGTCAACATGGATTTACCCAAGGGAAGTCTTGCCTAACAAATCTGCTTCATTTATTTGAAGGGATTAATAAACATGTGGATAAAGGTGAACCGGTAGATGTAGTGTATTTGGATTTTCAGAAGGCATTTGACAAAGCCCCTCATGAGAGGCTTCTACGAAAACTAAAAAGTCAGTCATGGGATAGGAGGCAATGTCCTTTCGTGGATTGCAAACTTGTTAAAAGACAGGAAACAGAGAGTAGGATTAAATGGTCAGTTTTCTCAGTGGAGTGCCTCAGGGATCTGTACTTGGACTGGTGCTTTTCAATATATATATATAAATGATCTAGAAAGGAATACGACGAGTGAGGTTATCAAATTTGCGGATGATACAAAATTATTCAGAGTAGTTAAATCACAAGCAGACTGTGATACATTACAGAAGGACCTTGCAAGACTGGAAGATTGGGCATCCAAATGACAGATGAAATTTAATGTGGACAAGTACAAGGTGTTGCATATAGGAAAAAAATAACCCTTGCTGAGTTACACGATGTTAGGTTCCAGGAAAAAGATTTTATTTATTTATTTATTTAGCAGTTTTTTATACCGACCTTCATAGTAGATAACCATATCGGATCGGTTTACATTTTAACAAAGGGTAAAACTGAGGTAACAATTCTGGTAAATAATAGATAACAAAGGAAAAGGAATAAGTCAAAGTTACAATCAACAAGGTATGGAAAACTTGGAGGCTTAAAGACAAGCTGGAAGGAAGATAGAGGCAGGTAGAATAAATATAACATGATACGAATAATTTAACGGGTTAGAGCATATGCTTTAACCAGGAAATGCCAGTGTCCATTGTTCAGGAGGAAGTGTGTCAAAGTCCTTGTAAGAAGTGAGGCTCAAACTAGTGATTATCCGGTGGATCTGGGAAGGCTTGGTGAAAGAGCCACGTCTTTAGTCTTTTTCTGAAGGTTAAGAGGCAGGGTTCCAATCTGAGATTTGCTGGGATATTGTTCCAGATAGCTGGGCCTGCAATTGAAAAAGCTCTGTCTTTGGTCGTAGAGAGGCGAGTGGCTTTAGTAGGGGGAAATTTCAGAGTGCCTTTGTGGATATCTCTCGTTGGTCTGTTAGAGGAGTGGAGTTTGAAAGGGATATCCAGGTCGAGTTGGAGTTGCTGATGGATGGTTTTGTGTATTAGGGTAATAGATTTGTACAGGATTCTGAAATTTACTGGTAACCAATGTAGGTTTCTGAGGACGGGGGAGATGTGTTCACCGCGGCTGGTGTTGGTCAGCAGTCTCGCTGCCGCATTTTGTAACATCTGCAGTGGTTTAGTGGTAGATTTAGGGAGGCCTAGAAAGAGGGCACTGCAGTAATCTATTTTGGCGAACAGAAGAGCCTGGAGGACTGTCCTGAAGTCTTGGAAAAATAAGAGTGGTCTCAGTCGTTTCAAAACCTGTAGTCTGAAGAAACTGTCTTTGGTAGTTGTGTTGACCATTTTTTTAAGGTTTAGACGATTGTCTATTATTACCCCAAGGTCTCTAACGTGCGTACAGGTGATGTGAGCATTGTGCGGTGAAGGTGGAGGAAGATTGTTTTCATTTGAAGAGATGAAGAGAAGTTCCGTCTTTGAGGCATTGAGGACCAAGTTTAAGCTGTTGAGTAGATTAGTAATGGATAGAAGACAGTTATTCCAGTAGGTGAGAGCTTTTGAGATGGATTCTGTTATTGGGATTAGAATCTGTACATCATCTGCGTACAGATAGTGAATTAGGTTGAGGTCTGTCAGTAGTTGGCAGAGGGGGAGGAGGTATATATTAAAGAGGGTTGGAGATAACGAGGATCCTTGTGGTACGCCAAGGGAAGATTTTGTTAGAGGTGACTCCTTGTTATTGATTTTGACTTTAAAAGTCCTATTGCTGAGAAAGGACCTGAACCAGTTGTGGGCTGATCCGGAGATGCCGATATCCTCAAGGCGATCCAGGAGGATGGTGTGGTTGACTGTGTCAAATGCCGCCGAAATGTCTAACAGAACTAATAAGAAGGAATGTCCTTTGTCTAATCCCATTATAATATGGTCTGTAAGCGAAACGAGGAGGGTCTCCGTGTTGCGTGATTTCCGGAAGCCATATTGCGAGGGGTATAGGATCTTATGGTCCTCTAGATATTCTGAAAGCTGGGTGTTTACCAGTTTCTCTGTAAGTTTGGCAACGAATGGTAGATTGGAGATGGGTCTAAAGTTGGCTAGTACATTAGGGTCTAGATTGTGTTTCTTGAGGAGGGGCTTAAGAGAAGCAGTTTTTAGGCTGTCTGGGTAGCTTCCTTGAGTTAGAAGGCTGTTAATAATATTGTTAGAGGTCCTGAGATTGTGTCTGGAATAAGCAGCAGGAGTCTTGATGGGATATTATCAGCCGGATGACTAGATGGTTTCTGTCTTTTTAGAATGGATTCAATCTCTTTGGTGGAGATTAATTCGAAGCTGTCCAACTTAGGTTTAGCGAACAAATTGAAATTCTCATCTGATTTGAGAGGTGTTGTATTAGGAGGAAGGAGGGCGAGAGTATTTAGGATCTTCAGTTGAAAAAATGAGGCGAGTTCATTAGCCTTGGATAGAGCTTGTTCGTCTGGAATAGGTGGCGGGGTTGATTTTGTTATTTGTGTTACGTAAGCAAATAGGGCCTGGGCGTCATACTGGTAGTGGTGTATTTTGTTGGCGTAATATTCCTTTTTTTTTTGTAGTATGCAGGTCCTATAGCGATGTAAGAAACCCTTGTATGCTGAAAGGGTAGTTGAGTTGGGGGTTTTTCGCCATCTATTTTCTTTATGGCGTAAGTCCTGTTTCATCTGTTTTAGTTCGGTGCTGAACCAAGGTTGATTCCCCCTTTTTTTTGGATTGATTGTTTTGGAGGTTATTGGGCACCATTTGTTTGCGACTGCTTCAGTAATTGTTTGCCAGGAAGATAGGGCTGAGTCGGGATTAGACAGGTCCAGGTTGGAGAGTTCCTTGGAGAGCTGCTCGCTGAGTATATCAGATGGACATGATTTCCTGAATTGAATGGTGGAAAGGTGCGGAGAGGTGTGAGTCTGTTTGTATGTGGAGAAGGATGATTCTATCAAGAAATGATCTGACCAAGGGATTGGGGTACATGTGGGATCAACCGTGCATGTGAATTTAGAGTTAATGAATATTAAATCCAGGATGTGACCAGCTTTGTGTGTGGGGCTGTTGATAGTCTGAGAGAATCCCATAGCAGTGAGGGTGGTGAGGAAGGCTTCGCAGTTCGCAGATCGCGGTATAGCGTCTGTATGGAGGTTGAAATCACCCATAATCATAGTTGGTAGGTCTAAGTTAATATGTTTTGCTATGGATTCTATGAGGGGTGAAGGGTCGGTTTCTAAAACTCCAGGAGGAGCGTAGACTAACAAAATTTGTAGAAGTTTTGACTTGACTAATCCTAGTTCCAATTTGGATTCAGTCTTGATGGTGTGAGTGGTCAGTCTGAGTTCTTTCTTGGAGGCTAGAAGAAGTCCGCCTCCTCTTTTTTTGTGTCTATGGAAGGTGAAGATGTCATATAACTGGATAGGTAGTTGGTTGGTTAAGGCATGTCCGAGTTTTTTAACCAGGTTTCTGTGATGGCACAGATGTCTGGGTTGGAGTCCAGGAGGTAATCATTGAGGATGTGTGTCTTTTTAGTTAAAGATTGTGCATTGAGGAGTGTTACTGAGAGTAGCGTGAGGCCTAGAAGTTGGTTCAAAGGAGACGTCATGATTGGAATAATTCTTTTTTGTAAGACGTTTGTGGAGTTAGGTAAGGAGATTCTCCTCTGGTTGTAGATGATTGGGATGTTGTGTGTGAACATGATGAATGAGGTTCCGGAAGAGGTTTAGTCTGAGCAATATTTTGATTGTGACTGGATACAACTGGTGAGAGTCTGTATGAAGAAGAGATGTCTGTGGACGGATGAAAGAAGGTGTTTGTCTGAATGAAGGGCGGTTTGGATGATTGTTGAAAGGAAGTCTATAAGCTTGTTGGATTGATTGGAGGAGTGCTCAGTCCTCCTTAAGATCTAGGCATCATAGTGGATAATACTTTAAAATCGTTGGCTCAGTGTTCTGCAGCAGTCAAAAAAGCAAACAGAATGTTGGGAATTATTACAAAGGGAATGGTGAATAAAACGGAAAATGTCATAATGCCTTTGTATCGCTGTATGGTGAGACCGCACCTTGAATACTGTGTACAATTCTGGTCGCCGCATCTCAAAAAAGATATAGTTGCGATGGAGAAGGTACAGAGAAGGGCAACCAAAATGATAAAGAGGATGGAACAGCTCCCCTATGAGGAAAGGCTGAAGAGGTTAGGGCTGTTCAGCTTGGAGAAGAGACGGCTGAGGGGGATATGATAGAGGTCTTTAAGATCATGAGAAGTCTTGAATGAGTAGATGTGACTCGGTTATTTACCTTTCGAATAATAGAAGGACTAGGGGACATTCCATGAAGTTAGCAAGTAGCACATTTAAGACTAATCGGGGGAAATTCTTTTTCACTCAACGCACAATAAAGCTCTGGAATTTGTTGCCAGAGGATGTGGTTAATGCAGTTAGTGTAGCCGGGTTCAGAAAAGGTTTGGATAAGTTCTTGGAGGAGAAGTCCATTAATGGCTATTAATCAAGTTTACTTAGGGAATAGCCACTGCTATTAATTGCATCAGTAGCATGGGATCTTCTTAGTGTCTAGGTAATTGCCAGGTTCTTGTGGCCTGGTTTGGCCTCTGTTGGAAACAGGATGCTGGGCTTGATGGCTTCTTGGTCTGACCCAGCATGGCAATTTCTTATGTTCTTATGTACTATAGACCCTGAAAATCAAACGTGATTGCTGTGCACTGCAATGTAGAAGGTCCTAGGGTTCGGGATGCCATGGAGGCATCATTCATAGCCACTTGGAGGTGTGTGTGGGTGTGTGTGGGCAGAGATTTATGGGTATTGCCCAAACGTGAGAACTAGTGGCTGGATTCATAACAAAGGACTGCAGGGTTCCAGAGAGAGCCCTGTTCATGGCTCTCAGCTGAGACAGTCACTGCAATGACCAGACTAAGTATTTTAGGGGGGTGGGGGAAAGGCAGGTAGTTTCAAATGAAGGCCCATGGTACCAAGATCTTAGCACCATTTCTGACTTAGCTGGGGGCCAATGGACTTGGAGGAAACTGACAAGTAAAACATATAAAAGTGTAATGCAGTGGTTTGATTGCAATCAGTTTTCTCACATTGGTCATCATGTTTATGCTCCCTAATCAAAATCTGTTATTAATGTTTTTGCACTTTAGTGAAACAGCAGCAGTTCTTCGAATTGAAAGCTGTACATACCATGTAGTGTGCAATATTTCAAAACATTACATGGCAAGTGACAGCACTGAGGGAGCATTAGTTAATGACTAACAAAAAAATAGAAGTATTAGCATGATAATCAAAATCAAGAATAAAAGCTGGATGGCAGCAATGTTTCTCTAACACAAAAAACCGTATCACTAATAAAACACTTATAAACAATTTCAATAACGGTTAATAAATACAATTCAATAAATTATAGGCAGTCATAATTCAAGTGCTAGCTCTTAGTTCCAGACTACAAACACAGGAATCGATTCACCCATTTTGAGGTCACAAAGGAGGTTGAAAGGAAAGTTGTTTAGGAAGACTAGCACATTTTAATAAAGTAACATTCAAAGCAGGAGCAGAGGCAGCACTGGAGGCCAAATAGCAGCAAATTGAGAAGTAAAGATTGTTTGATGAAGCATTTCAGGCCCACTCTACTTTGAGCAGCAAAGTGTATTAGTTGTCTCATTACTTTATGCATATTGCATAAGCCTCATTATCCTTTTATGGACAAGCTAAGTCTCTCTGCTGATACTACTCCCTTATAGAGAAAGGTTTGGAAACTACTATGCATGCATTATGCATGTACAGACCATGCTGTTGGTGAAAACTAAGGACACAAAGCCAAAAACAACTGACCACACTTCAATCTCCACCCTGGCTCATTTACATACTCTCTAAAACACTTATTCATGCTGGCCACATGGACATCACTAGGGAAAACTCCGTCACCCACCTAGATGAGAAAAACACAGCCTTGGCAAGCTACAGTGCACAAGGAACTGCTGGTAAGCAAGGCTAGCATATATCCAATTGGCCTCAAATATCTGTTATCATTGACACATTCTTTATTCCTGTTCTTTTTTTGTATGCAGGTTTATGTTTATTATTTATTTGATTTATATTCTGCTTTTTAGAACTTCAAAGTGGTTTACATTTGGATACTGTAAGTATTTTCCCTATTCTCAGAGGGCATACAATCTAAGAGCTGATTTATTAAGGCTTTTCTCCCATTCTGTGTCTATGGAAAAATGTTAAGAAAACGAGGCTTTAAGTGTGTACCTAAGGCAAGGAAGGGTAATGTGACTTGTAGAAGGCTGCAAGGAGCAGCAGGAGGATTTGAACACTAGTTTTCTTTTCTAACCACTAGGCTACTCCTCCTCTCTGCTTATGTATGGAAATTTTTTTTTTTATTGGTTTTTATTTTCCCCCTGAGATTTTATATGTCCATAACACCTGTTCCACTCTCTTCTGGGACAGCTGGGAGCTGTGGGGCCATCATACACATCATAGGGCTTCCAGGTTCCTCCGACAGGGAGTAAGATTTGCTTAAAGACACTTATAGATTTGGACCTTCTCTTTACCTCCAGTAAAACAAACCACACAGTCAGAACAGTTTCAGGTTATTAAAAAATAAAAACTTACTGAGGTGTTTATGGAATGGAAATGATTTGACAAGATGTACACCTTATTTGGTTAACATTCATAGCAGAAACACAAAAATCCAAACAGTCAAAGAAACGCAGTTAATTAATCAGCAGCTGGGGCTTCCTCTGACTCCCAGACCCCTACCAGGATACTCCCAGAGTGTTAGAGAATATCTTTTTTTGACACCTCAGTCATGCTGATGAGGCTGCATTTTGCACTGAAATTGCAGGGCATTTCACTTGCACAAGATCCTCCTTACTCTTGCGGTTCTCTTCTGAGAATTCTTCACACAATTCACTTAGAAAGAAGTCTCAGGAGCCACACTGGCTGGGTGCAGAACCTCTTCTACCATGGACTGGAACATATGCTTCTTGGAGCTTGGACGACTCCAAAGTTTATTTCTACTGCTCCATAAATTCACTAGTCTCAATGACCCCCAATGGAGCAAAAAAAAAACCTGGGACAGGTTTCCCCTCCAAACGAATCTTTCCTTGAGTCCTACTTATTTATTTATTTATTTATTTAACACTTTTTTATACCGACCTTCATAGTAAATAAACCATATCGGATCGGTTTACATAAAACAAGGGTATAACAGAAGCAATAAATAAAAGTAATTAACAAGAAAAGAGAATAAGATAAAGTTACATTTAACAAGGAGTAAAAACTTGGAAGCTTAAGAGCTGGAAGGAAGATAAAGGCCAAAAAAATAATTAAAGAAGCATAGTCCAAAAGGAATTTGGATTAATGCAAAAGATGCTTTATTCAGTAAGTGCCAGAGTTCTTCGTTTGAATGGATGTAGGACTTTAATCTTCTACGTCCGAGTGAGGAAAAAGAAGACTAAGGGTTGTCTGGAGGATCATCGAAGGCTTGGTGGAATAGCCACGTCTTAAGTTTTTTCTGAACGTAATGAGACAGGGTTCTAGTCTACTTAGAGCCTCTCACAGCTGCTCCAAGCGTTTCTCCCTCCCTTGCAATTCCAGGGACTCCGACTTTGATTCCTAGACAGCCTGAGGAAAGAGAAAGAAGGAGAACACCGAACCTTCTCCACTATATTGAATCCACTAAACCTTAGACACGACATACTGAGGAGTGTCCTGAACATTACCAACACCTCCTCTCTGACATCACTTCTGTATGTGTGAAGATAACTCGCTAGTAACGAACATTTTTAGGACCCCCTTATACGTATTTATTGTCATTTCCATTTTTTGGAAATATTTTAAAGTTGTATCATGCTTAGAGTGTCTAAGCATTTAGTATTTAATATAATAAAATAAATATTATGGTGATGGAATACATGTAAGCCCAAATAAGAACCCGATAGAAAATGGAGAGGAAGCTGGAAATTGTAATGTTAATCCAGAGGCAAAGCATGAAGAATAAAGATAATTCTCCATCCTTCCCTTACAATTGCCCTATCCATGAAGGGGCAGCATTCACATGATCCTGGCTAAGCACAACTTTACTGTACACACACCATGCAGTCTTCAACCCTGGTCCTCTCTTTGATTAAGGGCTAGATTTTCCTATGTCGCAGGGCTCTCTGAATCGCGCGCTAATGGGGGGGCGAAGCGGGGGGTGGGCCTGTGAAAGCCGGCAGCGATCGCACCTCTGCGGTGTGATTGCTGCCGGCTTTCGCACCCAATAGCACCATCTTAAAGGTGATGCTATTGGGCGCGAAATAGGCAGCGAAAAGGGTTCTTACCTTTTCTCCTCGCTACGTCCACCCCGGTGCCGCCCCTACTCCTCCTTTTCCGGTCTTGACGCCGCCCCCATTTAGTGATCGCACGCGAAAAGGGACTTTCTCGTGTGAAAAGTCCCTTTTCGCATGCGATCGCTTTGGAAAATAACCCCCTAAGTTTCTGTCTGTGATTAGGTACTTGAAGTTTTTACGTGCCATTGAAGAGTTTTGGCAGCAGCGTTTGAAAAACTATTGTACCCCTGATGAAGATATTATTTGAAATGTAGCCTATGTCAGGTGGTTGGTCACTTCAAGATTGGATCTATGCTTCCATTTAAGATAAGTTATAACTGAAGAGAAGACTTTTATTTGCATTAAAAATGTTTAAAAGGGACAACTTTTATATGAGGAGGTAGGAGGGGTACGATGATTAAAGTATGGCACTATAAGGTACATAACGGTAGCCTTGTGTGATCAAAATCCCCCATCCTCAAAAGTTTTGTATAAAATGTTTGGTGTTTATAGAGCATAAATCACTATCAAACAAGGCTCCCCAGCGTAAATATGTCATATCCACAATACACAGACAGCATACTGGTGGTTATTATTTAGTTTCTTTCTTGATATTTTTCTGTTTTTAATATTTGAAGGGAGTTTGAGTGAAACGATTAACAAGAGGATACATATTTAATGGATGTGAATAAAGGTTTATACCTTTTTAGAGATATGGTGATAAATATTGTAGAGATATGATTTAGTTATGGAATCTAGTTAAATTTTGTTGAGAGATGAGTTGTAATTTTAAAGAGTTTAATGTGATAGAAATAAAAATTGATACAATTGATTGAATTTACAGTGATATTTAAAGGGTGCTAAAGTATTGATTGTTCTGAGAGGGGTTTTTTTTTGCCTATTGCTTGTTATAAGCCAATCTCTGAGTAAAGAAAAACTAAAATATTGTATTTTCTGATGTGGGCTGCTACAACTGCGAGATATTTTGTGAAAAATCTTGGAGCTGCCGCCAGTCCAAATGTGGCAACACAATACTGATAATGGAAACCTACTACATTGAATCTTAGAAATTTCCTATGGTCCTTATAGATGAGGATGTGAGTATATATATTCTTCAGGTCCAAAGATTTTAGCCAGTCATTTACCTTTAGATATGAGAGAATTGTAGCCAGGGGATTCATCCTGAAATTTTCTCTCTTTAGACGCTTGTTCAGATTTCTGAGGTCTATCACTGGACGTAGACCTACTGATTTCTTTGGAATGATAAAGTATCTTGAATAAAAACTATTGTTATCCAATTTGGGAATTGGTTGAATTGCCCTTGCTAGCTAGGAGAGAAGAGAGTTCCAGCTGCATTATTTAACTGGGAGGAAAATAGTGAATGATACTAGGGATATGTGGAGGTAGAGACTTACAATGTAGACAGTACCCCTTGCTGATAAACTATAGTATCCATCAGTCTGAAGTAATTAGTGACCAATGAGGACAAAAGAATTGAACCTTCCTCTATTGGAAGAGCTTCTAAGTGGGAATAACAGAAAAAACTTATCAAAAAACTTGTGTTGAGTTTTTATGAATTGAGTGATAGGTTGACTTCCATCCCTTGAGTGTTTCCTGACCTGCTGCTGCTGCTGTTGTTGCAAACTTGGTCTTTGATAAGCGTAGGGTTGATATCTTTGTTTGCATGTAGAAGAATTGTTTTCTATAAGATTGTGACTGATATCCCCTATCGTGGGCTTACTGATCAATATGATGGCTAACAGCATTTGCAATGTAGAGCAGTTATCTTTGATTAAGTCTACCTCTAACTTATCTCTGAAGAGATTATCAGCTAGTTTCTCATGTACAGTTTCTTCCTTTAGACCCGACGTCATCAAGTAGTATCAAATGCATCATAGGAGGATCAGATCAAGGGTTTAGCATACTCCTCTGCTTTATTCAAATGTGGAGTAAACAAGTTTTGTAAATCTGGAAGGAGTGGAGCAGAAGCATCCCTCAGTTTTTGTAAGATATTATACATTTATTGAATCATTTGAAACTGGTGAGCCGAAATCCTTGATGTGAGTATGACAGATTGGATTATCTGTTTTACAAATGTATTCAATTGCTTGGCATCTTTTCCAGGGGAGTACTTGAGTGTGTTTTTGATCACTTTGCTTTCTTAAGGGTTGGCTCCTCCATCACTGACTCATGCAGAAGTTGAACCTTGTTGTGACCTGAACAAGCTTAAGGCCGGATTTTAAAACCTACGCGCGCGGCGTATATTTGTGCGCACTACCTGGCGCACACAGATGTATGCCCAATTTTATAGGCATGCACGCGCAGCCACGCACATGTTATAAAATCAGGGGTTGGCGCGCGCAAGGGGGTGCACACTAGTGCACCTTGCGCGGGCTGAGCCCTCGGGAAGACCAGCTGGCTTTCCCCGTTCCCTCCGAGGGAGCGGCCTCGGAGGGAACTTTCCTCCCCCCCACCTTCCCTTCCCTTCCCTACCTGCCCCGTCCCCCACCCCGAAAAAAAACCCCGTACCTTTGTTGCAGAACTTGCGCAAGCCAGCCAACTGCCAGCGCGCGATCCCCCGGCCCAGCACCCTTGCAGAAACCTCTGGCCACTTCCCCGCCCTGCCCCCAGACCGCCTATTTTTTCAAGCCCTGGGACTTACACACGTCCCGGGGCTTTACACCCACCGCCAGGCCTTTTGAAAATAGGCCCGACATGCGTAACCCCCCTACATGTGTAAGGCTTTGAAACTCTGCCCCATAGATTTTATACATATACATAGAAATGACGGCAAAAGAAAACCAAACGGCCCATTCAGTCTGCCCAACAAGCTTTCACACACTTATTTTTCTCACCACTTATCTGTTACTCTGACCATTGTGGTCAGGGCCTTTATTGGTAACTTTTTGGGTTCTAATTTCCTTCTCCCCCACCCCACCATTGATGTAGACAGCAGTGCTGGAGCAGCATCAAAGTGAAGTATCAAGCCTAACTGGTTAGGGGTAGTAACCGCCGCAATAAGCAAGCTACTCCCACACTTGTTTACCCAGCCTGTGCAATTTAGTCCTTGTTGGTTGTTGTCTGAATATAATTCATCTTTTCTTCATTCCCCCTGCTGTTGAAGCAGTGAGCTGCGCTGTATATGTATTCAAAGTGAAGTATCAGGCTTAATTGGTTCGAGATAGTAACCGTCTCAACAAGCAAGCTACTCCCACGCCTATTTGTGAATGCAAATCCTTTTTCCCACGTTTCCTCTTGCCATTGAAGCATAGAGCAATGTTGGAGTCACATTACTGTGTGTATGTTTATTGAATAAGGGTATTTACCACCAGGTAGTAGCCATCATGCCCGCAAGCCACCCCCATGCCTCTTCTCTTCATTCACATCCTCAAGACTTTATGGATCCACAGTGTTTATCCCATGCCACTTTGAAACCTTCACAGTTTTGGTCTTCACCACTTCCTCTGGAAGGGCGTTCCAGGCATCCACTACCCTCTCCATGAAGAAATACTTCCTGACATTGGTCTGAATCTTCCTCCCTGGATTTTTAAATCGTGACCCCCTGGTTCTGCTGATTTTTTCCAACGGAAAAGGTTTGTCATTGACTTTGGATCATTCAGGTAAAGTTTCTTGGCTAATGGTAAAGTTGTAATTAGAGTTTACCACATTCTGGACTGCTGATTGAGCAGAACCCTGTGAATAGGGACTGCTATGAGTTCTTTGGAGCCTGGTGTGTATTTTAAAATATCCATAAATGCCTTCTTTGGGTTTTGCTTCCTCTTAAATTATAAAGTGGATAGAGTCCACCATCTTTTTCAGGAAAGCTGGATAGGTCATGTCTTCAGGAGGAGATGTAAATCTGGCTGGTTAAGGAAAGCGTTGGAGGGTAAACCTGTAAACTTATTATCTGGATTATATGGAAATGAATCAAAAGAAGACTGAGAATCTTCCTGAGGACCTTCTTGAGATTCTGACAGGATGATAGGAGGATCTTCTGAATTCGATCTGTCTTTTGAGAAAGAGAAGTTTTTAGATATTTGCTGCAGAATTTCTTGCAACTTCTGGAAAAATGAAATGGGTGACTGTGAGTCAAACTTTTTGACAAAAGTTTTCAGAACAGGATCTAATTGAGCTGGAAGAGGAGGAATTATAGGAATGTCTTTAAATATTTAGGAACAATCACATTTTTTGTATAATGAATGATGCTCAGGAGTATTTGAAAAGAAGTTGGCTGTAGAGGCAAAAACTCACAGTAAAAACTTTTAAAATATATCCGAAGCAGAAAAGCCTGTGAGGGAGTCAGTTGGACCGTTAGATGATCGAGGGGTTTAAAGGGGGCACTTAGAGAAGATAAGGCCAATTTGCGGAAAGATTAATGATTTCTTTGCTTCGGTGTTTACTGAAGAGGATGTTGGGTAGGTACCCGTAATGGAGAAGGTTTTCATGGGTAATGATTCAGATGGATTGAATCAATCACGGGTGAACCTAGAAGATGTGGTAGGCCTGATTGACAAACTGAAGAGTAGAAAATCACCTGGACCGGATGGTTATACACCCCAGAGTTCTGAAGGAACTAAAAAATGAGATTTTCAGACCCTATTAGTAAAAATTTGTAACTTATCATTAAAAATCATCCATATACCTGAAGACTGGAGGATAGCAAATGTAACCCCAATATTTAAAAGGGCTCCAGGGGCGATCCGGGAAACTACAGACCGGTTTAGCCTGACTTCAGTGCCAGGAAAAATAGTGGAAAGTGTTCTAAACATCAAAATCACAGAATATATAGAAAGACATGGTTTAATGGAACAAAGTCAGCATGGCTTTACCCAGGGCAAGTCTTGCCTCCACAAATTTGCTTCACTTTTTTGAAGGAGTTAATAAACATGTGGATAAAGGTGAACCAGTAGATATAGTATACTTGGATTTTCAGAAGGCGTTTCACAAAGTTCCTCATGAGAGGCTTCTAGAAAAGTAAAAAGTCATGGGATAGGTGGCGATGTCCTTTCGTGGATGGCAAACTGGCTAAAAGACAGAAACAGAGAGTAGGATTAAATGAGCAATTTTCTCAGTGGAAGGGAGTGGACAGGAGTGCCTCAGGGATCTGTATTGGGACCCTTACTTTTCAATATATTTATAAATGATCTGGAAAGAAAATACAACGAGTGAGATAATCAAATTTGCAGATGACACAAAATTGTTTCAGAGTAGTTAAATCACAAGCAGATTGTGATAAATTGCAGGAAGATCTTGTGAGACTGGAAAATTGGGCATCCAAATGGCAGATGAAATTTAATGTGGATAAGTGCAAGGTGATGCATATAGGGAAAAATAACCCATGCTATAATTACACAATGTTGGGTTCCATATTAGGTGCTACAACCCAAGAAAGAGATCTAGGTGTCATAGTGGATAACACATTGAAATCGTCGGTACAGTGTGCTGCGGCAGTCAAAAAAGCAAACAGAATGTTGGGAATTATTAGAAAAGGAATGGTGAATAAAACGGAAAATGTCATAATGCCTCTGTATCGCTCCATGGTGAGACCGCACCTTGAATACTGTGTACAATTCTGGTTGCCGCATCTCAAAAAGAATATAATTGCGATGGAGAAGGTACAGAGAAGGGCTACCAAAATGATAAGGGGAATGGAACAACTCCCCTATGAGGAAAGACTAAAGAGGTTAGGACTTTTCAGCTTGGAGAAAGAGACGACTGAGGGGGGATATGATAGAGGTGTTTAAAAATCATGAGAGGTCTAGAACGGGTAGATGTGAATCGGTTATTTACTCTTTCGATAGTAGAAAGACTAGAGGGCACTCCATGAAGTTAGCATGGGGCACATTTAAAACTAATCGGAAGAAAGTTCTTTTTTACTCAACGCACAATTAAACTCTGGAATTTGTTGCCAGAGAATGTGGTTAGTGCAGTTAGTATAGCTGTGTTTAAAAAGGATTGATAAGTTCTTTGAGGTAGAAGTCCAGTACCTGCTATTAAGTTCACTTAGAGAATAGTCACTGCCATTAGCAATGGTAACATGGAATAGACTTAGTTTTTGGGTACTTGCCAGGTTCTTATGGCCTGGATTGGCCACTGTTTGGAAACAGGATGCTGGGCTTGATGGACCCTTGGTCTGACCCAGAATGGCATTTTCTTAGTTCTTATGTTCTTAGTAGAAGGAGAAATCACCACCAATGAGGAGTCAGATTCAGGAACCAGTAATGATGGCGCATCCATTGCAGTAGAGGACAGGGCTCACATTTTGTAGGAAGCCCACTGTACTGAGAAGTCTTGGCATGAAAACTTTCTGCACCTAGGGATTTCTCTTTGATAGCATGAGAGTGCTTCTGTGCCTAACATGGATGGCGCTGACAACAGCTTCCGTGCCAGGAGAAATTTCCTGAGAAGCGATTTCACACCATGGAGTAGATTTTTTCCTTTCCCGTGACCCAGGGGAGATTTGTGGCAACCAAAATCAAGCAGTCTCTAACTTACTAACAATGAGGGTACTGGTTCCTCAAATGCTTTTTTTCTTTTTTTTTTTTCAGAAGGTGGCAAACTTAAGTAATACTTAAGTTCTAAATCTCTGTAAGTACGCACGGACATTTGGATATATGCCGAGCAAGAAGGACTCATGTAATGGGCCAGAAGTACAGACAGCAATTGTGATACTCCAAACTGGAACATCTCAAAGTCACACCTAAGGCAACATTTGAGCAGCCTCATACATGACATGTTGAGCCAAAAGGAGAAGAAACAAGAAATAGGTAACTGATTAATACTAAAATTTGTATGTAATTATTTATATTTTGAGGAGACTTGAATGAAAAATGAAAAAGAAATAGAATACAGAAAAGAAAACAAGTAAAACAACTTGATAATAATATAAAACTCAAAAACTTTCAGTGAGTGAAAGCAGAGCGTCCTTTTGCTTCGTAGGAAGACAAAAAACTAAGGAGACTCTCGTGGGGTGGCTGAGCGGGAACACATGCACATGCTCCAAAAAGACTTCACTGAGAATAGGTCCAGGTCGGTGCTGTGAGAAGAGATCACTTAATTGTATGGTTGATATAGTCCTGCTTAACCACTGAGAATCAGTAGTAGATTATTTTGTAGAAGCTACAGATTAGTTTTCAGAGCTAAATATTAGTAATCTTTGACTAAGTGCCTTCCCTAAGTAATAACAGTATAACAATCCTGAGAATAAGGGTTCATATTTCTTTTAGTAAACCACTAAAGCAAACCATATCTGTTTCTAGCCAAAAGCATCTTGCCAAAATGCCCTTCAGCAGCTGAGTACTATAGTGCAATGGTTTTCAAGCTTGAGGTCATGACCCAGTACAGAGTATTGGCATGCCAGTGGATTGCAATGCTGCTTCTGTCCCTGCACCTGTTTTTGTGTGGCAGTTTGGAAGAAGCCCTGTGTAAGTGGCAGTATTCTGATGTTGACTTCCAGTCTCAAACGGCTTTCAGGAAATTTGATACATGAAGTATCCACACTCCTGTGCTGTTTTCATAATGATCGCCAAGAAGCACAAGAGCACAGGATGCACTGCTCATCAATGTGTCTGAAAGCAGTGCAGAGCCAGGAGTCTGCAGTAGCATCTGAGAAAGTAAGCAATTGGGGGGGGGGGGGGGGGGGGGGGGGGGTAGGGGGGGGAGAGGTATGGAGGTGTATGACAGAATGAGAATTAAGGACTGGAAAAGGGGGGATTATGGATAATGGGGACTAAGAAGGTGTGAGTGAAAAACTGGATTGAAGGAATGTGAGTTAGGCAACCAGGTATAGGGGGCAGTAGGAAGGGAAGAAAGTGGGGAGAGACAGAAGAAGATGAAAAAGAGAGAATGACAGCAGGAGTAAGTAATAGAACCAGCATGATATGGAGACAACACTTTTGTAACGCTGGACTAGTCGCAGGACAGCTCCATGACCAGTCACACTTACAGGAGATGCTGACAGCCCGCTGGCAATGGCATGCCTCGTTCCTCATGACTCGGATGCCTCCACGCCAGTGTGCCACCCATAGGTGCAGGCATGTGCATATTCCCCATTATTATAGGCTCCGTGACAGGAACGGAGCTGCTGCTCCACCTGATGATATCATTGGTGCTCTGTCATAAAGATCCCAGCTGTCCACTCTGCTGATGCCTCAGCAAAAGGTCCTCCTGCCTAGCGCAGTGCATGTTGCTATTCTCGTCCTGTTTTAGCTTTGCCTTCTCCTGTTCCAGCCCTTACCTCATCCTGCTCCAACCCTGTCTTGTCCCTACTCCAATCCTAACCCTGCTTCTGCTTCCTGTCTGGTCTTCCCAGTCCCTTGTCTGCCCACTCTCCTGACTTTGACCTCTGCCTTGGACTTTGATTACTCTCCCACCTGCCAACAACTAATTCAGACCCTGATCACACTCTCACTTGCTATGGACACTGACTATGCCATGCTTTCCTCTGCCTGTCCTGACCTTGGCCCATCTCAGGACTTTTTCTCTGACTGCCCTCGAGACCCACCTAAGTCCTACCAGCCTCTGGAACCCAAGAGCTTAACCTGTGGGAAACGGGGCTGGTATAGGCCAAGCTCCAGCTCATCCCAGACCAGGGCATGTTCGTCAACTGTCAGCAAGGACCTAGTAGGTTCACTTATTAAGTTGCATCACCATGTCACAGCACAAGACCTCACAATCATTACAACTTTCATCTTTTGAACTCGATTGGAAGGCAGTCAGGAACAAGCATATTAAACATAAATGAAATATCTTGAGCTCTCTTTTTAACTATCTTTACAATTAACATCAATGTCAATCTTTAGTTACTTGACATGAAGTGGTTTATAATGGGTATTATTGTCCTTCATCTTATTTCATGAAAATTAGGATCATGAGGACTAAATGTAATTTCTTTACAAACTGGATCCCAGAAAAAAAAAAAAGATAGAAAATCACTGTTCTAGTGCTGCACTGTGCATTGTATACCTTTGAGTTAAGCAATCAGTGCAGCTAATTTCTGTAGTATTATTCTGAAATATTCTTTAAAGCATATCAATGTAACACAGTACCCACACACTGAGGCTTTAAAAAAAATTATAAAGGCACAGAATGGGAAAAGTCCTTTCTTTTTTTAAAGAAGGCATTAATTTTTTAGTATGGCCATTCCTTGTTAGCTATGAAATACAGTATTGTTTAAAATCACAAAATTACATTTGATTTTAAATAAACCAACGAGGTAGGAGGTAGAGATAATATCTTTATAAGGCTAATGAATGTAAGATGCCAGCTTTTGGGACTGCTAAGGTCCTTTCTGCAGTCAATGTCCTTATTAGTCCCGAAAGCTTTGCATCTTTAAACACTTGTTAAGCTTATAAAGGTATTGCCTCTCTTCAACTGTTTTGCTTGTTTGCTGGTGATGAACTTGCATTTTGGAAGGCTAATGAAAAATGCTCTCTCTCTTTATATATAATTTTTCTGAAATGTAATTGTTTATAAAACACTATTTTCTTTCTCCTTCATTGCTATCAAAATGATTCGCCAGCCATTGTTCAACAATAGCTAATGGGTTGGTCAAGGAAGACAAGGAAATATAAAAATTAAATTAATTCTTTGCCTCTGTCTTTACTGAGGAGGTTGTCGGGATCATACTGACACCAGAAACAATTTTTGAGTGACTAAACAAAATCACTGTGAAACTGGAGGATGTAATAAATCAGATAGACAGATCAAAGAATAACAAATCATTGGGACCGGATGGTATTCATCCCAGTGTTCTGAAGGAAGTCAAACATGAATTTGCAGATCTGTTTCTCGTGATTCGCAACCTATCTTTTAAAACAGCCATTGTACCAGAAGACTGGAGAGTGACCAATGTAATGCCAATTTTTAAAAGGGCTCCAGGAGTGATCCAGGAAACCACAGACCTGTGAGCCTGATGATGGTGCTGGAAGATAATCTTTAAAATAAAATTACTGTCGACAAAGATAGATATGGTTTAATAAGGGGGAAAGTCAACACGGTTTTTTGTAAAGGGGAAGTGTTTCTTTACTAATTTACTAGGGATGTGAATCAGTACCAGACTCATTTCCGGTATCGGGTTCAGGTAAAAACTGCGGGAAATCTTCGTTCCCCGCAGTTTTTACCCGTTTAAATCGGCTGTGTCGTGCCGGAAAAAAAACAAAACACCCCGACCGTTTAAATGTAATTTTTTCTAATCCCCCCACCCTCCCCCACCCCCCCCCCCCAAACTTTTTAAAGTACCTGGTGGTCCAGCAGGGGTCCCGGGAGCAATCTCCCGCTCTCGGACCGTCGGCTGCCAGTAAACAAAATAGCGCCGACGGCCCTTTGCCCTTAGCATGTGACAGGTTATCCGTGCCATTGGCCAGCCCCTGTCACATGGTAGGAGCACTGGATGGCCCACACCATTTTTAAAGATGGTGCCGGCCGTCCATTACTCCTACCATGTGACAAGGGCCGGCCAATGGCACGGATACCCTGTCACATGCTAAGGGCAAAGGGCCATCGGCGCCATTTTGATTAGTGGCAGCCGACGGCCCGAGAGTGGGAGATTGCTCCCGGGACCCCCGCTGGACCACCAGGTACTTTAAAAAGTTTGGGGGGGGTCAGGAGGGTGGGGGATTAGAAAGAATTAAATTTAAAGGGTCAGGGTGGGTTTGGGGGGTTATTTGTAAGTGCCCTTTCTTCCCACCCACCCCCAAAACAATAAGAGAACCCCAAGAAATTTTCGTGGGGTTTTCCTATCAGGTTCGGGGGCCCCCCCACCTCGAATTCTGACGAGTTTGTCAATATCTTCCGATATTTTCAATCATCAGAAAAATGATTCACATCCCTACAATTTACTAGATTTTGTTGAAGGTGTAAATAAACATATGGATAAAGGTGAGCTGGATGATATAGAGTATTTGGATTTTCAGAAGGCATTTGACAAATTCCCTCTTGAAAGATTCCTCAGGAAATTGTGAGGCCCTGGGATCGGATCGGATCATATTGTGGATTGGTAACTGGATAAAAGACAGGAAACAGAAGGAAGGGCTAAATGGTCAGTTTTCCAAATGGAATAACATAGGGATATTACTGGGATCTGTGCTATTTAACATATTTATAAATGATCTGGAGAAAGGAACAATAAGGGCCTGATTTTAAAAAGCATTTACATACTTAAAATTAGGTTTCACACATGAAATGTATATTATCCGTGAAAGTGGACTTTTGATAATTGCTACAATATATGCTATTGAATTGTCTATATGATATTCACATGTAAGTACACTTTACACTTGTAAATATCTTTTTAAAATTGCCTATGATTTTATGTTAAGAACATAAGAACATGCCATACTGGGTCAGACCAAGGGTCCATCAAGCCCAGCATTCTGTTTCCAACAGTGGCCAATCCAGGCCAAAAGAACCAGGCAAGTACCCAAAACTAAGTCTATTCCAGGTTACTGTTGCTAGTAATAGCAGTGGCTATTTTCTAAGTCAACTTAATTAATAGCAGGTAATGGACTTCTCCTCCATGAACTTATCCAATCCTTTTTTAAACACAGCTACACTAACTGCACTAACCACATCCTCTGGCAAAAAAATTCCAGAATTTAATTGTGCGTTTGAGTGAAAAAGAATTTTCTCCGATTAGTTTTAAATGTGCCACATGCTAACTTCATGGAGTGCCCCCTAGTCTTTCTATTATCTGAAAGAGTAAATAACTGATTCACATCGACTGTTCTAGACCTCTCATGATTTTTAAAACACCTCTATCATATCCCCCCCTCAGTCGTCTCATCTCCAAGCTGAAATTCCTACCTCTTTAGTCTTTCCTCATAAGGGAGCTTGTTCCATTCCCCTTATCGTTTTGGTCACACCTTCTCTATCGCAACTATATCTTTTTTGAGATGCGGCGACCAGAATTGTACACAGTATCAAGGTGCGGCCTCACCTGGAGCGATTCAGAGGCATATGGACATTTTCCGTTTTATTCACCATTCCATTTCTAATAATTCCCAACATTCTATTTGATTTTTTGACTGCCGCAGCACACGAACCGACAATTTCAATGTGTAACCACTATGACGTCTAGATCTCTTTCTGGGTGGTAGCACCTAATATGTAACCTAACATTGTGTAACTGTAGCATAGGTTATTTTTCCCTATATGCATCACCTTGTACTTATCCACATTACATTTAATCTGCCTTTTGATGCCCATTTTCCAGTCTCACAAGGTCTTCCTGCAATTTATCACAATCTGCTTGTGATTTAACTACTCTGAGGCAATTTGTATCATCTGCAAATTTGATTACCTCACTCGTCGTATTTCTTTCCAGATCATTTATAAATATATTGAAAAGTAAGGGTCCCAATACAGATCCCTGAGGCACTCCACTGCCCACTCCCTTCCACTGAAAAAATGGTCCTTTAATCCACTCTCTGTTTCCTGTCTTTTAGCCAGTTTGTAATCCACGAAAGTACATCGCCACCTATCCCATGACTTTTTGCTTTTCCTAGAACCCTCTCATGAGACTTTGTCAAACGCCTTCTGAAAATCTAAGTACACTACATCTACCAGTTCACCTTTATATTTACACATGTACTCCTTTTAAAATTAATTCCAAAGTGAGGGTGACCAAAATTTGCAGATGACAAAAAATAGTTTTGAGTCATTAAAAACAGCAGTGGATTGTATCATGATTGTGGACTCTTGCTGCTTTGGTGGGGTTGAGGCAGCCTATAGGGTGAACCCCACAGGCCTTCACTGATAGCTGGCAAAGCTACGCTAGCAAGAAACTGAACTAGGGCTTCACCAATACCAATCCCTTCCCTGCAGGTTGAGCTCTTGGGTTCCAGGGGCCAGCAGGACTTATGTGAGAGTCTCTATGGGAATAGGATAGGTAGTGATCCAGGGCAAGGCAAGGATCAGAGGCAGGAAGCAAACAAGAGTGGTCAGTGTCCACACATGAGTCAGAGAAAGGTGGAAAACAAGAATGATCAATGTCCAGGCATGGATGAGAGGTAGGCAGCGAGCAAGAATGGTCAGTATCCAGGTAGAGGTCAAATCCAAGAATCAATCATAGGGAAAGCAAGGAGGCAAGAAGGAGGACCGGTACAGCAGGATAGCTGGAATATAAGAAGCACTGAATAAGATGAGGCTAGGTGGGGTGGAGAGAAGAGGAAGGGCTGGGCTGTAGAGGCAAGGCAAGCTGGGCTGGAGAGAAGAGGCACTGCTGGACTGGAGAGACGAGGCATAGCTGGATTGGAGAGATAAGGCAAAGCTGGGCAGGAAGCAGGATCACCAGAGACAGGGAAGCAGGAACGCTGGAAAGCATTGATGCAAGTGACACATTGCTGTAGCAAGATAGGGACAACTGCTGGGCTCTTTTATAGGGCTGAGGGCGGTAATGTCATCAAGGGGTGCCACAGGCCTTTTCTTACTATGGATCCTTTACATGCAGAGACATTGAGCACGCACACACCCAAGGGGATGCGCTAGAGGCAGCAATTCTGGCAGCAGCCTGCCACATTAACGAGGCCGGAGGAGTCTGCTGTGGAAAAGAGGTTCAGGTGCTGGCAGCGTCGGGGTGAGTGCAATGACTTACATGTTCCATTTTCCTTACTGAAACCCCTAGTCCACTCCTGGCCCTCCTGGCGGCCACTCAAATCCACAGAGATCATCTCTGAAGTGGTACAGGAAATTTTGGATGCTCGCAGAAGACACTATAGGTTGGAATATCTCATAGCCTGGAAGAATTATGGTCCAGAAGAGAACTCCTGGGTACCCAGCAGTCAACTTCCAAACTCCTCTGTTGCTAAAAGAGTTCCATCACTACTTTCCTCAGAAGCCAAAACCCAAGACCTTCGGGGAGGTACTGTTATGTTTGGGCAGCTTGCGGGATGTCCTGCAAGCCACCAAACATGACAGATTGTGAAGAACTGAGGAAGGAATTTGTGCGACTAGGAGAATGAGTATCTAAACAGCAGGTGCAATTTAATATGGACAAGTGCAAAACAATGCACACAAGGGAAAATAATCCCAACTACAGTTATACAATGTTGGGCTCTGTGTTAGGAGTTATTACCCAAGAAAAGAACCTCAGGGTTGTTGTGGGTTTGACAGTAGCTTGGTTTTGATTTCTAATATTTCTATTCTTAATATAAGGCTTGGGGATAACCTGCATGGAGCGGCAGTTACTACTATAGAAGCTTGCTCGGCAGACTGGTTGGACCATTTGGTCTTTTTTTGCCGTCATTACTATGTTACTATGTTACCTTGAAATCTTTAGCTCAGTATGTGATGGCACTCACAAAGGCAAATAGAATGTTAAGACTTATTTGGAAAGGTGTAGATAACAAAATTAAGATTACTCAATACACATCTTGAATATTATGTGCAGTTTTGGTCAACCCCATCTCAAAACAAATATAGCGTATATAGAAAAGGTACAGAGAAGGGCGACAAAAATGATAAAAGGGATGGAAAAGCTCCCTTATGGAGAAAGGCTAAACAGATTAGGGCTCTATAGCTTGAAAAAGAGAGGACTGAGAGGAGATGCGACTGAGATTTAAAAAATCACAGGTAAACAGGGAATGTTATTTACCCTTTCAAACAACACTAGGACTGGGGGACACTCCATGAAACTAGTAACCAGTAGGTTTAAAACAAATTGTAGGAAATATTTTTTCTCTCAGTGCACAATCAAGCTATGGAATCTATTGCCAGAGGGCATTGTCAAGGCAACTAACATAGTGGGGTTCAATGAAGACCTGACAAGTTCCTGAACGAAGTCCATAAACAGTTAATAGCCAGGTAGACTTGGGAAAGCCAGTGCTTATCCCTAGAAGTGAGATACAAGAAAAAGACCAACTATTGGGGATCTGCCGGGTAGATGTGACCCAAACTAGTCACTGTCGGAGAGAGAATGCTGGGCATAATGGAATTCAGTCCTCGAAATATAGTAAAATACTGAAGATCATAACTGCACTTCTCCTGCCTTCTTCACCCACTCCCATCCCTACCTCCAACCAGTGGTTATATGACAGTGATAGAAATGATTTCATCAAAATTGTGCTTCTTTCATCCAATAAAATATATGTTTTGACTATGAGGTACAGCATATGACTGAGAAAAAGGAAACAATAACACAATTGTGATTATGCAAAAAATAATAGTAAGATTTTAGCAAGAAACCATGCTGCTTTTCTTATATTGATATCTTATGCTGGCTTCTTTTTTGTTTCCTTTTGCTCATTCCTACAGTAATCAGAATGTTTTATTTCGGCAGTTTAAGTTAGTATATTGATGTGCTGGAAGGAGGCAAGCTTTCTGCATTTTTTAAATTGCTAAATGTTTAAAAAGGATTTGTACACATAAGAAAATTAAAACAGGGATTATGTAGCGCTGTGTGTGGGATAGCAGCTATAATCTATACAGTGCCTGGAAAAGAAGCTGGCACTCTCGAGTGCACTACACACATTTCAATAATAACAGGGTATAAGGCATACAATTTCATGGAACACCCACAATGAAAATTATTCTTTCCAAACAGAGAATTGTTTTGGAATAAGTTAGGTTAATTGGCACCATGGGATTTCTCTCAAGGAAACACACAGAACATTTAAATCTAGGCATGTGTATGTAAAAGTGATAAAGCATTATCTTTCTTCCCTTCTCAGTTCCTCACCATCTACCACGATCTGCCCCCAAATCAACAAAAATTATAATGTTTTGTTGATCCAAATTTCATTACAATAAACAACCAGTTCCTTTGCTGCCCTGCATGCAGCCTGAAATCTACTGCAGGGTTTCACAATTGCTAGCTTAAATTCCATGTATCGGTTTCAGTGTATTGGTTTCAATCTCTCTCTCACTCATATACAAAAAAAAAAGACTCCAGGGTACTTGGCCCTTACGTTACTTAAAATTGTCATAAAGATTATTTTACCCACAAACAGCACTGCTTTATATTAGTATGCTACAAAGCCTCCCAAAAAGACTATTCTTGTATATTTTTCTTCCCTTTTTTTATGATTTCCAACATATGGAATGTTGGAAAGAATTTTATAAAAGGGACTGATGTTCGTCCATCTATCTATCCATCTGTAGGCACAATAACTCTCCAAAAAAAGGGACAGAAATTCACCAAATTTTGAATGAAGGAAGAAAATGTGATTATCTTGGATAAATTTGAAGACCAGAAACATTGGATCAGTATTTTCAGACAACTCTACATCTAAAAATAATTCCCATTGTTTTCTATAGGAAGCAAGTAGGAAAAGCACCCCCCCCCCCACACACACACACACACACATAACACTCCCACACTTGACACACCCACATTCCACTCAACACATCCCACCACACACCACACTTCCACACTCCACTCGACATACGCCACACACCCCATGCACACACCACACTTCCACACTCCACTCGACATACGCCACACACCCCATGCACACACCCCAAATCCCATGCACACATCCTCAGATGAACCCACCATACACAAAAACACACATTCCCACACACCATTCCTATTCCCATACATACCCACACATTTCTACACCCCTCGAAACAAATATCACATAAACAAACCTGCTCCCAGCACTACACCCACCCACATCTACACTTCCCTTATAAACAGGGAAAATATATAACACAAATTCTCAATTGACCCCAACACACATATTTTCCCTAACCACACCCCCACAACTACACCCTCCACCTATACACGTATAGCTATACCCCCCTAAATACTCACATCCTACAACTCCACTTATACACAGCTTACCAGACATTATCTCACCACACACATACAAGCATCTAAACCCTAACATACACCCACATACAACCACCCCCCAACCCTAGGAAAGCTTGAAAAGTGGCCAAAGGCTGAGCAGATGGGATTCGATGCCAAGAAGTATAGAGTCATGCATCTGAGACATAGCAATCCGAAGGAGCCATACATGTCGGTGGGGGGGGGGGGGGGGAGGGGAGGGGGAAAGACTGACGTGCAAGGACTGTGAGAAAGACCTCAGGGTAAAAGGGTCTGATGATCTGAAGCTGGCGAAGCAATGTGTCAAGATGGTGGCTAAGGCCATAGAGATGCTGAGCTACATAGAGAGAAGCATGACCAGCAGGAAAAAGGAGGTGATAATACTACTGTACAGATCCATGGTGAGGCCTAAACTAGAGTACTGTGTTCAGTTCTGGAGACCTCATCTCAGAAAGGGTAAGGACAGAATGGAAGTGGTCTAGAGAAAGGCAACCAAAATGGAATGGGGTCTGTATGGAAAGCCATATGAGATGAGACAGAAGGACCTAAATATGTATACCTTGGAAGAGAGAAGAAATAGGGGAGATATGATAGAGACCTTCAAATACCTGAAAGGAATTAGTGATATGTAAAAATCAAATCTTTTCCAAAGGAAAGGAAGCTGTAACACTAGAGGTCACGATATGAAACTCAAAGGGGAAGACTCAGAAACAATGTCAGGAAATATTTTTTCACAGAAAGGGTGATGGATGCATTGAATACCCTCCCGGAAGAGGTGGAGAAGATGAGAAGGGTACAGGAATTCAAAAGGCATGGGACAAACATAGAGGATCCTACTGACTTGAGAATGGAAATGAAAAAATGGGCTAACTTTTCTATCACACCTTTAGTTTACATTTAGGCTTGGAGGTAGTCTGCATGGAGCAGCAGTTGCTACTACCCTTAGTAGAAGGCTTGGAAGTGGTCTGCACAGGCGCTAATTGCTACAACCTTTAACAGAAGCCTTAGGGATGGCCTAAAAGGAGCAGAAGTTCTAGCCTTAACAAAAGGCTTGGGGGTGGTCCGCACAGGCAGCAGTTGCTACTACATTTAACTGAAGGTTTGAGGGTGGCTTATACAGAGCAGCACCCTAAAGCTAAACTAAAAAAAGAAAAAGATAACAAATAAATAAATGAATTGCTAGGCAGAATGGATGGACCATTTTGCTCTTTATTTGCCGTCATTCACTATGTTACTGTGTTACATACATACCCATGTCCCCCATCATCTCTAGGCACACAACCCCTCAACATGCATCTCACTTACACACAACTGCCCCCCCCACACAATCATAAATCACAAACACCTGAACATACACTCCCTTACAAATTCTGCTACCTACAAACTCACAGCCATAGCCCCCAAAAAAATAGCCCACAACTCTCACACATACATACTTCCTCCCACACACACAACCCCCTACATGCCCAAATTCATACACAGCCCACAAGCCATCCTTCAGATACACCTACACAACACACAGTCGTATGCTCCACATACACCCCATACTTCCCCAAACACATTCCTCCACCACCCACACAGTCCATGCATGCACACACACAGACATCTCCCTCACCGCAACCCACCCCCATTCGCCTCACCTATAACCTCCTTCATACACACACATTTCAATTTCCTCAAAGCACACCAAAACCCACTCCCCACCCCCATACCTCTTCTACAAGTCTATGTTGGAAAGCATTCCCAAAGCCATGCTTCTGCATGCTATCCCTACTTGTTTAACTTTTTATGGTTCCCTTCAGGGACTTTCTCCACTTACAACTCTCAAACCATATCGGGAACCATTTCCATCCAGCACTCCTGCTTCAGGATGGGGGAAGGAGGGTGCAAGTAGGGAAACCAGCCAACTTCATATTTTCAGGACAAATTGAGCCAGTCCTGCTTTTAGTTCCTGGCGTGTGAGGACTTGTATTCTTGCTTATCTTAGTGAAATCTGAACACGTCCATGCAAGCAGTGTCCTAAAACCAAAACTAGATCAGGTTGGAGGACTGACAGAAGAAGGTCATCCTCCAGACCAGACTGCAAGGGGATAATGTTCCCCACCTGTGTTACCTGGCCCTGTATGGGAAGGGGTGGGACTGCAAGAACTTCTAGATAGAATGTAATCTGTACTAGTGACTTGAATCACCATCTTCCTCCCTGCCTGTTTTGCTGGTCATACCAGAATAATCCCTATGTACAGAACCATATGATCATGTATATCATGCTTATTATTTTTCTATCTCAGCTTCTCAAGTAAAGAATCCTTGCATGCTGCCATAGCAGAGTTATGAGTCACTATTGATTCACAGTAAGCGTTTTTCTTCGAGGCATGGGGGTCCTCACTGCATAAATCTGGTTCAGACCCCGAACAAGCAGATTAGGTCAGATGGCATAGGTGAAGGAAAATTCTATGTTCAGAGAATGCAGCAGACTCAAAGAAGCAGTATGGATCCAGGGAGACACAAATTCATGATACAAGTCTGAAGCAAGTTGCATACAAGCAGGCTTCAGTGCAAAGTCAGTGAAACAGGCACCCTGCGATGATGAGAAACAGTGAGTAAAGCAAATGTAGCAATTAACTTAGAATGCATGACTTCCAGCACATATCTCAGAGCTGTTATCCCTAAGTCAAATGCAAGTAATGATCAGATATGCAAGTTCAAGATGGAAATGCTGCTGAATAAAGATAAATTATAAGGATATGATAAGCTAGGATAGATCTAATGAAAAAGGATAGATCTAATGAAAAAAAAATAATTTCTCTATTTATTGAGCTTAATCAATTAATACACATTCATGAGTGTGTCACTGCTAGACAGATGTGGAAAAATCTAATGAAATTGAATAAGGGTATAATTTGAAGAGCAAACTGTTTCTGCTTTACAATAATACAGTTTAAGGCTGAAAGAATTGCCAAGAATTAATGCCATGTTAGAAATCACAGAGAGACTGAGATACAGTGGAAGAGTTGAATGATGGTCATATGACTGCAATATTACTGTGCAGCTTACCTAACACATATTATACCCTGATAAATGTATTAGAGACTAGACCAAAATGTGAACTAACACTGAACTATGTAAAGGAAGAGTTGCATAGGTGAGCTTGTCCACAGAAATAAGGACTAAAGGAGACAAAAGCAATCATCACAAGTACCACAAGGCAGATATGCATAGGGGAGAGAGAGAGAAAGGAACAAAGATTTCTAAATTGCCCTTGCTGCATGGGGAGGAGACTGGCATGCAAAAATAACCCAAAAGAATAAAAATCTCTCAAAGAGCAGGAGGTAAGGCTTGTAAATGGGCACAGCCCAGGAAAGGCATTGATATCTTACAAAAGTGGGTGTAGCTGATGGGTGATCCCAACTCAAGCTATGTTACACTGCAGAAAGATGGACCACTTAAGGATGAACTGCTTAGCCAGAAAACCTAATATTATTCAGTCATTGGCTCAGACAATAGAAGTAGGTAAGAGTGCAAGCAGCCAGAAGAAAGAATGAATTGCTCTGGAACTCAAACTCTCTGAGAGAAGCAAATGTGACAGATTGGCAAACTGAGGCCCATTTTCAGACACAGTCCAGATAGAATTATCCTGCTAAATTTGGATGTATATTCAAAGGTGCAGCCACACTATTGAATATAACCAGATATTTTATAGTTAGCCAGCTAAATATAGCCAGCCAATTTTAAGACAGGATTTTGGCCCAACCAGACTTACCTGGATAAGGGCCTCATTTAATAAACATTTTGCCCATAGACACAGAATGGAAGAAAAGCCTTAGTAAATCAAGGCCCTGAATTAGCCAGCTAACTCAACTCTTCCCAATTATGCCACTGGAACATCCCTAAATTAACCAGCTAAATTCTAGCCAGCTATCTTATTAGCTGGCTAGAATTGAGCCAGATAAGTACCCCAATATTCATTTAGCTGGCTGACTTCTGAGTTAGCTGGCTAAATGCTTTTGTATATGGACCTCATTGATTCCAGAGCAACAAGCCATATGACAAGTAAAGATATTTTCACAGCTAACTGAGTGCTATCAGGTTTTTCAGGCTGATATCAATCAGTAAAAGATAAAGCATATCTAGCAGAAGTGAAATGTATTTCATTGATGGGGAAAGGAGAAGGACCGCTTACATTTATTTATTTATTTATTTTTAATTTTTATATACCGATGTTCCTGTAAAGAATACATATCGCACCGGTTTACAAGGAACTGAACAGTCGCCTCCAGGGCGGAAATACATTAAAACAGTCGCCTCAAGGCAGAATACATTAACACAAGTATACAGGAAAACTATTAAAAGAGAACTTTCATAAACTCAATTAAATGTAACTGTGAACCATAAATCAGGAACCATACATGTACTACCACTGCTGAATACTCATGAAAGATGTAGTGTTTGTACTAGACCTGAAGGGCAGCATACTGTCAGTGAAATGCTTGACAAGTTGGAGCTTTACTGTCCTTTTCTGCAAGAACGCATGCACAATTAAGAATGGGACAAGCACAGTGGCATAAAGTATTGCAGGTGATGGCCTATAAAAAATCATCTGCACAGATGAAGAAGCTAAAATATATACCTAACCCACATACCATGTATAACTCCATACACACATGGCACAGGCCTAGGGCATTGATACTCAAATATAATAAATAACTTGCTGAACTAAAAGATGGTGGCACATTTAAAGATATCCCCATGTACAGAAACACTGACATGTATGCTGCCAGAAAAGCAAAGTGATACATGTACCATTGCCAGAGACAAGTCACAGAAGAGCAAGTCAGACACTGGAGCTAATCCACAGCAATCTGTGTACAAATGAAGTCAGCAACTCTTTCTGGAAACATACTTCCTGACTTTCACTGATGATTACTCCAGGTATATCCTGAGACACAAACGTGAAAACTGGAGAAACTCATGAAGTATGTGGCTGTGACAAACAACAAGTTCTAGCACAAACCTGAAACTATCCATATGAACAATGGAGGTTATGTGGACAAAGCAATTCAAATGTACTTTAAGTAATAAGGGATCAAGCATTAGACCACGGTGCCCTATGCTTCCTATAATTAGAACAGTGAAGCCAAGAAGAAGAGCTGCATGCTGATGGAGAAGGCAAGGAGTATGCTGCTGGATGCCAATTTTCCTGACAAATTCTGGGGAGTGGCACTGATGACTGAAAACTATCTACAGAACCTGCAGCCAATGATGGCAAACAATGTGACATCCCATAAAATATGGTACAGCAGAAAACCTCATTTGAGTAATTTGAGGGCATTCGGCTGCAAAGCCTATATGCATGTCCTGAATGGAAAGGGCTCCAAAAAGGCAAACAAAGCCACAAAGGACACATTGTAGGGATAGAGCAACCAAGGTTGGAGATACAGAATCCTACTCCCCAGGACAGATCAGATGACAGTAACCCAAGATGGTGCACTCTGATGAGGGCATCAACAAAATTATTTGGCAGTGATTCAAGGTCCATAGCACTTGTAAGCTGTTCAAAAATATGTTTTAATAACTTTATCAGAGTGTCATTTCAAATATAACTGATATTAAGGGTCCCCTTACATGAACCATGTTTCATAAACTGCATTGGGAGGGACCAACTCTCAATAGATGGTAGTATATGGCTTACATGCCGATGCTGTTCATGTAAGCCATGTACTACCGTCTATCGAGACTTGGTCCCTCCTGACACAGTTTACAAAACATGGTCTGTAAGGAAACTCCTTTCCTTAGTTGATCTGTGTGTAACTACTAGTCCAACTGGGATCTCATCTCTAATAGAAGGAGCAGCCTCACCACATACTTCTGCGACTGCAGACTCCATTGGGAGAGCAACGCATGCTGAAGAGGGCACATATGTGCTCTTGCCCAGGGAACCACTTGTAATGTGGCAGCCATCAACTGCAGGACCTGTAGATAAGCCACAGGGATCGAACTTGCAGCATCAATGTATAGATGAGACTCTGACAGAAATACTCTGTCCTGCCTTGTATCTAATTGAACCCTGAGATGCTCCAGACTCTTTGATGGCTGCAAATTGCTCTTGGCAAGATTCACCACCCAGCCTAGTTCCTGTAGAAAAAAAACACCCTGCAGGAAGCAGGAAAACTCTCTTCCACTGTCTTGGCTTGAATCAACCAGTCATCCAGATAGGGGTGAACTAGAATGCCCTCCTGGCGAAGGGCTACCACTACCACCAAAATGACCTTGGAAAATGTCCTGGGCACCGTGGCTAGTCTGAAAGGCAAGGCCTGAGACTGGTAATGATGCAGGACAGCAAATCGGAGGAACTGCTGATGTTCCTACTGCAAGGGAATATGCAGCTATGCCTCCATCAGATCCAGAGAGGTACTTCCCTGCTTGAACAGTTATTATGACAAAGTGCACTGTTTCCATCCTGAAATGCATGACTCGTAGATGTTGATTGATGCCCTTGAGATCAGTATGGGCTGAAATGACCCTTCCTTCTTGGGCACGACAAAATAAATGGAATAACAGCCCATATTTTACTGCGATTCGAGAATGGAAATCACCACTCTCAGATTCAACAGCTGTTGTAATGTTGCTTCCACTTCTAACCTGTTCTGAGGGGAGTTGCATGGAGAGACCATGAAGGCATCTGGAGGAATGTGAAGAAATTCTAGCGCGTACCATCCTGAATCACTTTGAAGTAATCTGGACCCCCCACCCAAATGACCTGAAGTAACCTGGTAAAAACAGGATAGGCAACCACCTATCTCCTGCATCAATAGGTGAGCTCACAAACCTTCACTGGGAATTCTGAAGAGCTCCATCTCTAAAGCCCACATCCTTTCAAAGTTCTCGGGGATGAAAGGACTGAGATCTATGTAAGGGATGGGACCTCTGGGAAGAACCACCCCATAAGGCTGAGAACGCTGGTAGTCTTGAGAGTAGCCAGTCACCTGAAAAGACTAGGCAACAAGTTTCTTGTCCTCTGGCAATCGAGGGACCTGGGTCTCTCCCCATTTACTTGCCATTTTTTCCAATTCACTGTCAAACAAAAGCGAGCCTCTGAAGGGCAGCCTGGTAAGATTGGACTTTGAAATAGTATCTGTGGACCAGTTGCACATCCACAACTGCTGCCTTGCCGCAATAACCAAAGCATCTCCTCTGGCAGCTGTGCGTACCAAATCATACCCCGCATCAGCCAAGAAGGCGGTCCTTGGTTCTTGGAGGGGGCTGCCCACCAGCACCGGGCACTTTTGAGATGTTTCACTGAAGAGAAAAGCTAAAAAAAAAAATGAAAAAAATCAGCTTTAAAATGTGAATGGAGATCGCTATGAAGAAAAACAGTGAGCATGAGGCCCGCCCCATTGTGATGTCATCCAGCCCAGTGTCGAGCCGGTAAACGGCGCCATTCCATCTGGCACCAAGGCGGAGGGGGCTGCCCACCAGCACCGGGCACTTTTGAGATGTTTCACTGAAGAGAAAAGTTAAAAAAAAAAAAATGAAAAAAATCAGCTTTAAAATGTGAATGGAGATCGCTATGAAGAAAAACAGTGAGCATGAGACCCGCCCCCTTGTGATGTCATCCAGCCCAGCGTCGAGCCAGTAAACGGCGTCATTCCACCTGGCGTCGCGTGCCGAAGGGGCGCGACAAAGGGGCACTCCCCTTTGTGCACCCCTTCGTGCATCCCTTGGTGCTACCTTTTTTCGTTTTTTTTTCTTTTTAACTTCTATGTTTCTTCCACTTTTGTTTACCTTTCTCTTTTTTCATAGTTGTTATCCCTTGTTAACAATTTTCATTGTTATTAATGTTAAATGTATTTGACAAAGGTAACTTTTTTTCCCTGCATCTCCTGTTTTAATGTAAACCGGTATGATTTGTATATTATACAAGAATGTCGGTATATAAAAATTAAAAATAAATAAATACATAAATACCAAACGTCCAAGATCAGACCCAGCGCTTCCAGATTCTTGACAAAGACCCAAGGTAGCTTAAGCTACCAAGGCACAACAAGAAGCTATTTGCAAGTTCATCATCACTGCCTCAAAGGCTTGCTTTAGGATAGCCTCAATCTTCCTATCCTGAGAATCCATCAGTGCCACACCTCCCTGTACCAGGATGAAGGTATGTTTCATGACAGAACACACCAAGGCATCCATCCTAGGGAAACGCAACTGCTCTCTGGCCTGTGGATCCAAGGGGTATAAACCTGCCAAGATGTGTCCCCTTTTAAAAAGACGCCTCTGGAGCACTCCATTCCAGATCAATCAACTCCGGGATTGCATCCAGGAGGGGAAAGAAGCAAGAAGCTTTGCACAGGGTGACCAAAAAAGGATCCTTCTTCTGCATCCCTAAGGAGTCCGGCCCAGCCACACCGAGGGTTTTCAAGGTTTGAGAGATCAAACCTGGCAACTCATCTCTCTGAAAGAAACAGAGAAGAGTTCTATATGGCTCCAAATCTGGGGGAATGTCCCCTTCTTCACCAGGAGAGCCACCCATCATCATTGGTAACATTATGGTAACATCATCCCCTCAGGGCAAAGGTAGCGCCGGCGCCATTTTGAATATTGGCAATACGGCCTGAGTGCAGGAGGTTGCTCCCGGACCCCCGCTGGAATTTTGGCAAGTGTTGTGGGGGTCAGGAGGCCCCCCCCAAGCTGGCCAAAAGTCCCTGGGGGTCCAGCGGGGGTCCGGGAGCGATCTCCTGCACTCGTGACGTCGGGTGACAGGAACCAAAATGGCGCCGGCGTTACCTTTGCCCTGTCATATGGTAAGGGCAAAGGGCCACTGGCACCATTTCTATTAAAGCAGCCGTGGCCCGAGAGCGGGAGATCGCGCCGGGACCCCCCCACTGGACCCCAGGTAATTTAAAACATTTTGGGGGGGTTCGGGAGGGTGGGGGATTTGTTTTAAAGGGTCAGGGTGGGTTTTAGGGTTGTTTTGGTGTGCCGGTTTTCCCGCCCTCCCCCCCTCCCCCGATTTACGATTTTTTGACGATAAATCGGGGGAATTGCTATTGTATCACGGCTCTAACGATTTTTGACAATTTAAAATATATCTGACGATTGTTTTAAATCGTCAAAAAATGATTCACATCCCTACTACATGTATGATTATCTACCAGTTGGTGAGAGATTATATGTGTACACTTGGTACAAAGAGCTTCTAGCCCTCAGAGAATGAGTCTGATATCCAGATATCAGGAGGCTAGCTAGGGTTTGGGCTGGAGAGAGGCAGGCTGTGCTGGGGCTTGGGGGAGGGGCTTGGTCTGCGTGGCTGTTTGTACTGGGCAGAGTGCAAGTTGTGCTGAGTCTGCTGGGGCTGAGGGCAGGCTGTGCTGGGGCTGGATGGGGAAGGGCAGACTGCTGGGGCTGGGCAGGCTCTGCTGAGGCTGGAGGGGAGATGCGATAAATAGGAGCCTCTGAGGAATCTCCATGGGTAGCTTATAGTGCATCTGAGGCTGGGGATAGTCTGGGCTGGGGCTGGGGGGGGGGGGGGGATACCATCTGTGCTGCTTCTGTGGCTGAGGTAGGGAGGGCAGGCTGTGATGGGGCTGAGTAGGCTGTAGTGAAGTTCAGAATGGGAGGACAGGCTGTGCTGGGGCTGAGGGAGGGGGCAGAAGCAATTCATAGGGGTCACCGGTGAATTTCCATCGGTGTCAGCTAGTTAAATATACCTTTACTTTTTTCCTGAAATTTCTCATATCCTTTTCACCTCTTAACTCTGCTGGTTCAACTATGCTCTAACCCAAGTTTGTTGAAACTTATAGTGGCTTGTGGCCAGAATAGCTAACGATTTCAATGGAGATGACGTCAAAGTACATACTGGGGAATACAACTTTAACTTATCTGCCAATGAAAATGAATTCTCTGAATAAAGAAGTTTTTGAATTATTATCTATTGAGTTCTCTATTTAAAGGGAGCCAATATAGATTACACAAAATAAGGGAGGCATGCTCCCAGGGTCTGATGCCAGTAAGTAGTCTGGCAGCTGCATGGTATTATCAGCTGCAACTCCTGAGTCTGATTCTTTGGGAATCCCACATAAAGATTAATACAATAATCTAATTGCCTAAAGACAAATTCTTGTAAACTGATTTAAAGAGGTACATCAATATCAAAGATTTGTAAACTCTGTTAAACATTGAAACTTTGTAAACCATTGTGATGGCGAATCCGAACGACGGTATGTAAAACTCAATAAATAAATAAATAATTGTTAACGGCTGCAACGTCTTCAATTTGTAAAAAGCTATGGGGGTCATTTATCAAAGTGCTATATGGCGTTTTTGCTTGCAAAAAAACACCTTTAATGCAAATAAGGGGAGGATGAGAGAGAGAGAGAGACTAGCCATAATACCCTCCCACTAAATAGGTATTTATATCTCCATGGGAGGCCCACCTAGTAACTTGAGGTGAGGTTTAGGTAGTAGTGTAGGGGTTAGGGGCCACTTTGACATTCACAGTGAGACATACGAACAGAACAATGCTCTCTTGTGAAGATTTGATGACCTTTGGAGTGAGGAAACTCACCCAAAGATGAAATTTGTGCAATGTTCTCTCAACCTAGCTTGATGTTACCCAGGTAGAGAGTCCATCAAGCTAGGTTGAGAGAACATTGCACATGGTCCCCCCAGTGGTTGTTTGTAGGAAATACAACAATTCTGGCACTTATTGCAAAGTGCAAAAAAGTTATCGCAATTTCTGCTAAGATAGCACTTCGCAAAGGTATTCTATTACCATAAAACATACCAGCAGCAGGACAGTGAAGAAGGATTTGCTAAAGGCATACATTACGCCTATAACTTGCTCATGACCACTGACACACCATGTATACTGGGTTGCAACACTCAACATAGCCATGGCAAGGCCACAAATGTTTGCCTCAACAATATAATATAGATATGGAATAGAAAAAACATGTCGTCTTTTACCTACAAGCCAAGCATCACCGTATACGCCCGCCTCAAAGTTGTCGAAAAGGCCCGATTGCCTTAGGATGAAGGAATCATGGGTTCCGCCCGGGTACCTGGCCACCGCGTCCAGAATATGCATTCCTGCATCACAGACCATTTGGACATTGAGGGAGTGGAATAGCTTCCTGTTGCGGTAACCTGCCTCCCTTTCACGTGGTGGAATGATGGCCACATGGGTGCAGTCGATAGCTCCAATAACATTGGGGAAGTGTACCAAGGCATAAAAGGCTCTCTTCAAGTCCCTCAAGCCCTGCCTGTTGCGAGGAAAGTATATGTATCGATGTATGCGGGACATGACTGCTTCAATGACCTGATCCAGGCAGCGTGAAAATGTGCTCTGAGACATTCCTCCCACAACTCCTACTGTGGTTTGGAAAGAGCCGCTGGCAGTGAAATGGAGTGCAGCCAGCAGCTTGGTCATGCCAGGGATGGCATGGGACCTTGTGGTCGCAGGATCCAGATCAACCCGCATGTCCTCATATAACTCATTATAGCCTGAGTGCTAAGGCGATACCTGCTCACCACTGTGTCCTCAGGCATGCCGTCCAAGGACGTACGTGGAGGGAATATACGGTCCCTAATTATCCTCGCCTGGGCCCTGGCATGTGGCCTGCCCCGACCAGGCCTGTGACCCTGCGGGAGTGCATGCTCTGCCTGCACTGCTGGTAACTCCCTGTGCTCTCATCGATGTGGCCTGGCCTGTTCTTCATGGTGTCCTGCTTCCACATGCTGTGGTCTGCGATGGGACTGGCGAGGCATGTGGTAGCCATGTATATACACCTGGCAGTGAGCATATGGTCTCCTGACAACTCACCTACTAAAAACAAGCCTTTTTATTGGTCCAGATACGCTGTGGAGCTGTTTACAGGTTTTATCGCACGCGGTGTACTCTGCGATAAATATCGCGAAACACGATATCGCATGCGATCTGCCCTTACCGCCAAAAAAAGTGTAGTTATTTTCTGTGTTAAAGGGCTGCGATACTGCCCAAAATCTATCGCAAACTGCGATAGGAGGACCTACTTTACATTGGACCTCCCCCAACTCCTCCCCTATTCCTCCCCTTTTCAGAATTTGCATCGCGATGTGCGGTACGGGCCTTTTCGCATGCGAAAAGCACTGATCGCATGCGTTAAAGACGTATCGCATGCGAAAACGGGGCTTTTCGCATGCGATAAGCCCTTAGCGCATGCGAAAACGCCTTACCGCATTTTGAAAAATGACCCCCATAGTTAGCCACTGGGGTGCTGGGGTTCCACCGGCGGGGAGGAGGACAAGCCTCCAGGGCCCTAGGCCCTTATGGGAGTGGCTACAATAAACAGTCTCAATTCAGATGGTACTCACTGGTGCAGGAGTCAGCAGGGTTGGATCTCAATGTGGAAAAAAGCAGGCAAGGACTTGGAGTGGTGTTCAAACAAAAATAGTTTGCTGCAACTTAAAAAAATAGCATCCAAGCAAGAATAGCAAAAATCATGATAACAAAAAAACAGACCGTTAACTCCAAGTGCCACAGTCTCTTTTAATCCATCTTCAGCCCCTACACCTAATCTGAGTCAATGTCCTTTCCTTAACCAGGAAAAGTATGAAAGATCTCTCCTCCAAAAGTTGGCAGGGAGATAGTGGTGGGAAAAAAAATCTTCCTCCTATCAAAAAGGTGAAAGAAAACTGCAAATTTCAGTTTGTCTTCTTGGAAATACAGTCTCCACTTTCGTTGGATGCAGGGCAAAGTAGTACCTGGGCAACTGCAGACCCTACCTTGATTGATAGCAGAGCATATAGCACCTAATCCTGTCAGCTCAGTTTAAAGTCAAAAACCTTCTTCTCTTCTCTCCAACCAGCTTTGTGAAGGCACTGGCAAGCAATACATAGTCCAAACCCCTCTGCAGTAGGCTGTGGGGCCTAAATTTGAGGAAACCATCATTTCCTTTCCTTTCCAAAAAGCAAACTACATCCAACCACACCCTCCTCATGCTCAACCCTGATTACATAGGAGTAGCCTGACCAATCCCAGCACCCTGGGAGGGAAGAAAATCTTAGGGCTAGCCAAAAAAGCATAAAGATGGAAAAAGTGAAAAATATTTAGCAAGGCTGCAAAGCAATCCTTACATGAGCAACATCTGAAATTGGACAGAGGAAGCACAAGGCACATGCTCAAGGAATTGCTTTTTTATTTGTTTTCATTTTTATCCCGCCTCTCCCCGAAGGCCCAAGACAGAAGAACATAACATACAACAAAAGTGCATTTTATAATAAAAACAAATATGAAATAAAACAAGCTTAAACTAAAATACATCAAAACATCCTTCTATAACAAGCACATTCATTGCCAGCTCCATTCACACAATCACCCATATTGTTTCCACAAAGATAGAAAGATAGAAAATGGACATCCACCATCTTCCTAAACAAAAACCATAAAACAGCCCTAGAAAACTCAAAATAAAAATCATTACCCATTGAGAGGCTTTAAAATGCAGAAGCAAGCAACCAGCTAAGCCTTTGCTAACTTTCTAAAGGCTAGATAATCTTTCATAACCCTTGGGTCTTAACTTCTTAAGGACTAAATTGCACAAATGTGCACTGGCATAAGATATTGTCCTATTGTAGGTTTCCAAATACATGATATCACCCAGTGAGGGGGTAATGAAGCATGCCCCTTGGGAACAGCAGAGTTGTAGATGCGTAATAAGGGATCAAACAATCATGAAGATATTGAGGATCATCTTAGACCATTCATGGACATGAATATCAGGGAAACTATCTTGAATTTATAGAAGGAAGTAACCAAAAAACCAATGAAGACTCTTCAGGCCAGTAGTGATCATAGAGATTCAGATTCATAAAAGCCAGGCTGCAATATTTTGAACCAATTATAATTTCTATAGCTGTTTTAGGCAATCTCAAGTCCAGAGGACTACAATAGTTATAAGCAGAAGTAACTAAGGCATGTAATAAAGTAGTCATGTCCTGTTATAAAAGATAAGGATAGAGATGACAAAGCATACAAAGTTGACTGAAAGATGTCTGAACATTTAATTACATTTGTGACTTCAGGGACAACTGTGAATCAATTATAATTCCCCGAAAAAAACATTTTTTTATGATTAACAGAGAAAGCAGTTCCTTCCACAGTTATTAAAGGTGGCAGCCTGGTTATGAATGGTTTCTGCATTTGACAATTTTAATTTTAATTTATTAATACAAAGACAAGTAGAAATAGATTATATACAGGTATTCAATCTAAACATAAGCATATGGATACTTCAGCAGCCCCAAAATATAGAAGGAAAAACACAAAGTCTTCCTCAGTATAGTTCTCTGACACATTAAGGTCTCTAAAACGTAAACTTCGCAACTTGGAGTGCCATTGGCATAAAAACCACTACCAGAACGCAAACATGATTATTATGCTCATCTGCAAAATTATAAAAAGGAAATTACAAAAGCCAAGAAAATTTTATGCATCTAAAATTCAAATTGCAAACGGAAATCTTAAGGTTTTCTTTAATATTGTTAAACGACTAACTACTACATCTGAAAATACCAACGCAGAAATAACAAATGAGCTATGTAACAAAATAGCCATGCACTTCAAAAAGAAAACTGAAAATATATCAGAAGAATTTTCCACACTTCCGATACCTAAATTGACTTTACCTCAAGTTGATTATTCATTTTCTGAATTTCACACAATTAATACTGATACAATAATAAACATTTAGCCAAATCCAAACCCTCCAACAGCCCCTTCAATCTTTGTCCTGGATATATATTGAAAAACATAAAAACTGATAATGCCAACTCCATAGTTAATATAGTCAATGCATCACTATAGGGAGGAGAAATAGCCTAGTGGTTAGAGCAGTGGACTGTGAACCAGGAGACCAGAGTTCAAGTCCTGCTGTTGCTCCTTGTGACCTTGGGCAAGTCACTTTACCCTCCATTGCGTCAGGTACAAACTTAGATTGTAAGCTCTCTGGGGATAGAGAAATACAGTACGGTATATAAAAATAATAAATAAATAAATATGTTTCCAGAATCTCTTAAAAAAACATCCATCTTACCAATACCCAAAATTAAAGATCCTCTTGATATTTCAAATTATCGTCAGATTGCCTCACTTCCAACAATAGCTAAAGTCATTGAATCAGTAGTACTGCGTCAACTATCAGAATACATCGAAGACAACAATATTCTTCATGCTAACCAACATGGCTTTAGGAAGGGACACAGTAGTGAAACCCTACTCATATCAACATTTGACACAATAATTAGAGGTTTTGACACTAACAAAGACTATCTAATGGTATTCCTTGACATCTCTGCAGCGTTCAACATGCTAAATCATGAGATCTAATCTCAAACAAATAGGAATTAAAGAAACAGTATTAAATTGGTTCAAATCATTCATATCTGAAAGACCTCAAAGAATTACCATTGGAAACCACAAATCTGACTGGTACTCAACCAAAACTGGAGTACCCCAAGGATCAGCGCTCTCAGCACTTCTTTTTAACATCTACCTTCTTCCTCTATGTCATCTTCTAGTAGTCTCAATGTATCATTTAAAATCTATGCAGATGACATACAATATATAGTTAACTATACTAATTCTTGGACACTAACTTTTTCACTCTTGCAACTATACCTCTCAAAAATAAAGATATGGATGTCATACAATAGATTTTGGGATTGAGTGAGGGGGAGGGACTGAGGGAGGGAGTGGGACTGAGGGAGAGGACGGAGGGAGTGGGGACTGAGTGAGAGTGAGTGGGACTGAGTGAGTGAGAGGGAGGAAGAGAGGGGGGAGTGAGTGAGACTGAGTGGGAGGGAGGGACTGAGTGATAGGAGAGGGAGGGTGGGGAGGAGTGGGTGAGGGAGGGGGTGGTGAAGAGTGAGGGGAGAGAGAAAGAGGGGGAGGTGAGAGACAGAGGGATGTAGCCCGTTTTAACGGGCTTAACGGCTTGTACAATAGATTTAAATTAAATACCTCAAAAACAGAACTTATCTTTTTATCATCTGTTCCTAATTCTATATTTCAACCTCCAAATAACTTTACCTTTGAGGATCTATCAATACCAATCAAACCTCACGCAAAAAACGTAGGTTCCATTATTGACTCAAAATAAGCAATAACAAGTAACATTTCCTCATTAGTTAAAAAATCATTTTACAAGCTCCATATGTTGAAGAATCTGAAACCTTTATTGTTTCCGTCAGACTTCCGATCTGTAGTTCAGGCATTGATATTGTCAAGTTTAGATTACTGTAATGCGCTGTATTTAGGACTCCCCAATTCCACCATTCGACCACTTCAACTTATTCAAAATTCAACAGCCCGTATCTTATATAACTTAACCCGTAGAGATCATGTATCACCAATTTTACAGCAACTTCATTGGCTTCCGATATCTTTTCGCATCTCTTACAAAATCTTATCAATAATTCATGGTTTATTATACAATGCAAACTCCGTATGGCTTTGTTCTCTACTTAGAATATATAAGCCATCAAGACAACTACGTTCCATGGATAAGTGCATTCTAGAAGTACCCTCAGTAAAAAATGCAAGACTTGACATGACTCAGGAAAGGGCCTTCTCAGTTGCAGGCCCACGGCTCTGGAACTCTATACCAGAAAATATTAAATTCAAAATATAGGAGAATTTAAAAAACACTTAAAAACTTATTTATTTAAGTGTGCTTACAACCCCAGTTAAATGAGTTAATTTTGTTTACATAACCCCAATTTAATATTTTATAACAACTGTCAATACAGACTTTGTTTTTATCAATAATTATATGTCAATTTCTGATCATAATATTTTACTACAATAGTGATGTATATTTTATTTTATACTATGCTCCTGTCATAATTTCAATAGTTGGTAGAATTTTATTATTACTGAGTACATATTATTAATTTTACCATTTTACATAGAATGTATATTGTTCTGTTTGAAATCTTAAATTATGTATGTTTTATTGTAAACCGCCTAGAGAGCCAGATCCTGACCATTTCGCGGTATATAAAAACCTTTAAAATAAATAAATAAAATAAATGTTGATATTTAGTGTGCTGGTGAGCAGGAAAGTTACCCAAGTTACCTGGATATTCAGCAGCACTTAGTGCTACCTATCTAAAATTAGCCACACTCCCTAAATACCTCCATCAAGGCTGCATTTTATCTGGCTAAATTTTTGCCTGTCTAAATAGTTACCCAGACAAAATTTACATGGGGAATAAGTATATTTTACTTATCAGGTTTTGTCTGGGTATCTCGAAAAATTATTTGGACCAACCTTTTGAATATTGATCTCAAAGTCATCACAGTCTGTAGCTATTACAGAATAGACCTGTACATCATAAGCATATACTAGGCAATGAAAATCTGCATTCTTAATTAGAGCGTACACAAGTTGGACCGACTCCTGCGACAGCCCCCCGCTCCAATGTTTGTCCATGTGTGTGAAAATGTATCTTTGGTCATTACTGTCTGCTTTTTATCTTTCAAAAAGGACCTAAAACAGTCTAATATAGCTCACTGAATTCACATGTTCTGTAACCAACTCACCATAACAGAATTGTTGACCATATCATAGGCTGAAGACAGATCCAGGAGGACTACCATCAAATCAGAAAATGTAGGAGTGTAGCATATTCCCTGACACTCCCCAGTGGGAGGGGTCCTGCAGGCAGTGTGTGTGTGTGTGTGTGTGTGTGTGTAGCAAAACTCATGAGCTCACTTGGAATATTTTCTTGGACGCCAAGAAAGATCCTGAGGGAGAAAAAGATCAAGAGGTGATCCAAAGGCAATAGGGCATGGGAGATTACCTAAGAGGTCTGAGGATCCTGCATTCCACTGAGAATCAGATTTAAAATTACAACCCCTCTTTCTTATTGGTTCTAAAATCAATTGCTCCTTGAAGCAGTCATTTATATTATCCAGGAACTTAACCTCCTTGACATGCCCTGATGAGACAGTACTTGGGGTAATTGAAATCTCCCATTATCACTGTGTTTCCACATTTGTTAGCCTGTTGAATCTCCATTAGCATTTCACAATCTGTTTTACCATCCTGGTTAGGGGGATGGTAGTAAATTCCCACTGCTATACGCCTCTCTGTCTCACACACACAGAATTTCTATCCATATAGATTCCAGGGAGAAATTTGTTTCCTGCAAAATTGTTATGCTATGCGGTTCTATGTAATCTTTAACATACAAAGCCACACCACCACTTGTATCTGCTCTATTATTTCTATATATTCTAAAAAATAAAAATAATACGTTTAGGTGTCCATAGAAATCTTAAAAAGTAATATGGGAGAAGAAGAGTATAGGGCACTAATTGAAGCTGTTAACATAATAGGCATCTTAGAGAAATAGTGGGGAAAATAAGAGACAATGATACACGGTGATACCAGGGTACAAAATATCGAAATGAAATAGCAGATAGATGGGACCAATGTTGTTTAACTTATTCATTAATGATCTGGATAAGGAAGCAATGAATGAGGTGGTCAAATCTGCAGATGATATAAAAATATTCAAAGTAGCTAAAACACAAGCAGATTGTGAGGAACTGCAAAAGGATGTTGCCAGACTCGAGAACTGGGCATCTAAATGGCAGATGAAATGTAATTTGTACAAATGTAAAGTGTTGCACAGAAGGAAAATAATCCTAACTATAGGTATACAATGGGCTCCATATTAGGAATCATCACCACAAAAAGAATCTTGGTATCATTGTGGACAATACCTTGAAATCCTCAGCTCAGTGTGCAACAGCGGTCTAAAAAGCAAATATAATGATAGGAATTATTAAGAAAGGAATAGAGAACAGAACTTAGAATATCATAATGCCCCTGTATAAATCTATGGTACAACCACAACTTGAGTACTGCACTTAGTTCTGGTTGCCACATCTCAAACGGCACAGAGAAGGGCAACAAAATGACAGAGATTGGAATGGCTTCCTTATTAAAAAAATGAATTAAAACAGATTAGGGATCTTCAGCTTGAAAAAGAGACAGCTGAGAGGGGACATGAAGGAAGTTTATATAATCATGAATGGAGTAGAATGGGTAAATAAAGGATGTTACTTATCCTTTCAAATAATACTAAAACAAGGGGGACACACCACAAAATCATTCAGAAAGGATATGCAAGAAGTTTATAAAATCATGAATGGGATATAACAGATAAATAGGGAATAGTTATTTACTCTTTCAGATAGTATAAGGACTATGGTTCAGTCCATGAAACTAATGGGCTGCCAATATAAAACAAATTGGAAAAAGTATTTTTTTCATTCAATGCATATCTAAACATAGCTGAGTTTAAAAAGGATTTAGAAATGTTCCTGGAAGAAAAATCCACAAACAATTATTAGCCATATAGATTTTGGAATAGCCACTGCATATTCTGGAATCAGGCAACAAGAAATGAATCTATTCTGGGATCTACCAGACACTTCCTAGAGCTCCAGACTGGCCACTGTCAGACCCAGGATGCAGGTCTTGACAGACCTTTGACCTGACCCAGGAATGTGCATTCATTTGAAAATGAATGATTCTTCAAAATAAAAAAAGTCTATTTTATCATTTTGTAAGAGCTTGAGATGGTGTCATTTTTTTTTTGCATCAACTTGGTACCGGTCTCAGGACCAGCTGGAGCCTTTTTTAAAGGGACATCAGCAGGAATTGTTCCTGCCCCTTTCTTAGTGGAAGACCCACCCTGGCTCCTGCTCATTTGTGAGAAGCAGAAAAGAGTTAGCAGGGCCCTGGTGGCTCCAGCTTGACTTGGCTCAGCCTAGACAGGTAGGCCCCAGCCTCAGCTGACTGGTGTGGGTTGGGGGGGAGAAAGGAGGGGGCTCGAGAGGTCTGTAAAGGCCTCAGGAGATCCCAGGACCTGAGGAAGTGGTAGCATGGGTCTAAGAAGGCCCTGTGTTATTTATTTATTTATATGTTTCTTTCAGTTCAACAAACAAACTGAACTGAAATAAACATTAAAAGAAATCAAAATGTGACTACCTACTCCAAATGAAAAAAAATAAACCAAATATTTTTTGTCTGCACATCCCTAGAAGCTGGTGGAACAGGGCCTACATGTACTAAAAACACAAAGGACCCCTAGCAGCTAAAGGATGAAAATGAAGAAACGGGATAATGTGTGGCAACTTTTTGTTGTAACATTTCTGCATTGGGGTAACCTGTATGGAGCAACAGTTACAAATCTAAACAACTTGCTGGGACATTTGAGTTTTTATCTGCCATTATTTACTATGTTACTATATTACACCTAACCCAAAAGTTGGATTGACAGGGATCAAGAATGTTCTGGTCCTCCAGGATCTGAGTCAGCTGGCGTGCTACTTACTGCACGTTCAACTGATTTGCTCAAAAACGGGCAGGTTAGCTAATGACCTAAAATTACCAGGCTGGGCAGATTCAAAATTATGTTTCTTCAGCAACGGCCTAATAATTGTTTCTTTTAACTTCACTAGAAGAATTCCTTCCTTAAGGGAGGCATTTGCTACCTGATTTAATGGTTTGCATCAAAGCTCCTTTACCCACACCTTGGGCATACTACTTGATTTCCAGATGGTTTGGAAATACTCAGAATATCTTCAGGGATAGCAATTAAAATAAGGTTAAAAATTAAGTGTCATGTCAGCATGCTCTATGGACAAAAAGCTAAAAACACTTACCAACATTTTCAATCACAACCCTAAATGTTTGAGAGTAAATTTAAATGAGGCAGGGTTGTGATTGAAAATGTTGGTGTTTTTGGCTTCCTGACTATACAGCATGCTGATATGACACTCAACCTCTCCATACAAGATACTCTGTTCCACAGGCTACTAGGGATGAACAGACAAAAAAATGTTCATTTGGCGTGGGTATTCATTTTTTGGAGAAAAAAACAGCATTAAGAAATGTATAGAAAACGTCTCATCAAAATACCACCCACAATGGCTTGGCGAGCTATAAAGCATGAAGAACTTCTAGCATGGAACATTAGCATATAAATGTAATAACAACTTTCCTCAAGCATAAGTGAAAATATTGAGAATAGCCATCATAATAGACACTACTGTTCATAAACCTTCATTGCCTTCTAAATAATCATCTGGCATAATTTTGTGCAATGTTTTCTTGAATTTTAGATTTGCATATAAAACTTATTTTAAGTAATCAGCAGTCCCATGTATTACTTAAGATAAGTTTTATATGCAAATCTAAAATTCAACAAAAACAATTGCACAAAATTATGCCAGATGATTATTTAGAGGTCAATGAAGGTTATGATGGCTATTCACAATATTCTTACTTATGCATGAGGAAAGTTGTTATTATAACTATTGTTTTTTTGCTTTCCCTGATTTTCACACTTGCCTATATTCATTAGCATATAAAATATTACAAAACATCTTTTCCTATCCATACAATGCTTTTTCTATACTGCTTAATGATAACTGCCCTACCTGTTAGGGTATAGTATTGGCCATTCTGCTAGCATATCATACCTTTCCATTAGACAGATTCTTCAAAATTCACCTGCTAATTATCTTATGTAAGTGATATCAAATGTATTAGCTAGCTAAGTAGTGCTTTTTGAGACTTACGTTATTGCATTTTCGCATGCGTTAAGGTGTTTTCGCATGCGAAAAACGTATTAACGCATGCAAAATGCACCATAACGAATGGTGCGATGAAAATGTTTTAAAGGGGAAGGACTGGGGAGGAGTTAGGGGTGGGAATTCTGTAAAAGTGGACTGGCTTTGCTAAGTCATAATGCATGATATTGCACTTGTTTTAATGCTGAAAATAACTACACCTTTTTTTGATTGTGTTAAGCAGTGTGATGTCATGCAATATGCCCATAATGCAATTTATGATTTTTTCACAAATTCCATTTTTAGGCTGGGGTAGGTTCTGAGATGCAAGGGGGGGGGGGGGGAAAGAGAGAGAGAGGGAGAGAAAGAGAGAAAACCTCTGGGGACTGCACCATAGTAAGCAGCTATTTATGTTACTATAGGGGGCCCACCTAGTAACTCGAGGTGAGGTTTAGGTAGTAGTGTAGGGGTTAGGGGCCACTTTTACATGCAGAGTGAGACGTACAAACAGAAAAGTACACTTTTGTGAAGATTTGATATCCTTCAGAGTGAGGAAACTCACACAACGATGACATTTTTACAATGTTCTATCAACCTAGCTTGATGTTAAACAGGTAGATAGTCCATCAAGCTAGGTTGAGAGAACATTGTACAAATGTCATCGTTATGTGAGTTTTCTCACTTTGAAGGACATCAAATCTTCAAAACAGTGCACTGTTCTGTTCGTATGTCTCACTCTGCATGTAAAAGTGGCCCATAATCACCTCGAGTTACTAACAGGCCGATACAGTACAGTGCTCCGGTGGAGCGCACTGTTAACCGGCATTTGGACGCGTGTTTTCGACGAGCTAGCTTTACCCCTTATTCAGTAAGGGGTAATAGTGCGTAGAAAACGCGCGTCCAACCCCCCCGAGACTAATAGTGCCCGCAACATGCAAATGCATGTTGATGGCCGTATTAGTCATTCCCGCGCGATACAGTAAGTAAAATGTGCAGCCAAGCTGCACATTTTACTTTAAGAAATTAGTGCCTACCCAAAGGTAGGCGTTAATTTCTGCTGGCGCCGGGGACGTACACAGAAAAGCAGTAAAAACTGCTTTTCTGTGCACCCTCCGACTTAATATCATGGCGATATTAAGTTGGAAGTCCCAAAAGTTAAAAAAAGTTAAAAATTACAAAATTAAAAAATTGAAAATGGGCCCGCAGCTTGAAAACCGGATGCTCAATTTTGCCGGCATCCAGTTTCTGAACCCGTGGTTGTTAGCGGGTTTGAGAACCAACGCCGGCAAAGTTGAGCATCGGCTGTCAAACTCGCTGACAGCCGCCGCTCCTGTCAAAAAAGAGGCTCTATGGACGCGCTAGTGTCCCTAGCGCCTCTTTTTACCATGGGTCCTAATTTAAATAAATTAACTTACTGAATCACGCGCACAGGAGAGTGGCCTGTGCGCTCGCCCGCTCTCCCACGATTTTTACTGTAATGGCCCGTAAGTGGGCCTCCTATAGTAGCATAAATAGCTAACTACTACAAGTACCTTGTAGAAAGGTTCTCTCTCTCTCTCTCTCTGATAAATATACTATTGTCATAAGCATTAGCCAGATATGTAGCACTTTTTTATTTACACTTATCTAGCTAACTTAGGCCTGGATTTTCTAAGGTCACAGACCTCAGAGAATCCGGCGGAAGCAGGGGCCGGACCTGCGAAAGCTGACAACGATCGCACCTCTGTGGTGCGATCGCTGCCAGCTTTCACACCCAATAGCGCCATTGTAAAAGGCGGTGCTATTGGGCGCGCTACTGGCAGCAAAAAGGGTTCTTACCTTTTCGTCGCCAGCAAAGTTTCCGCCGCGTCCGCCCTGACGATGCCCTGACTCCTCCTCTTCCGGGGCCGACTCTGCCCTGATCTAGCTACTGCACGAATAGCTACGAAATAACCCCCTTAATTATATACTCACATGTATCTATACATATGCACAAAGGGGCGGATTTAAAAGGCCTGCGCATGCCGGCGCGCCTATTTTGCATAGGCCACCGGCGCACGTAAAGCCCCGGGACGCCCGTAAGTCCCAGTTGGAAAAGGGGTGGGGAGGGGGCGTGTCAGGGGCGTTCCCGAAATGATGCTGCGTTTCGGGGGCATGCCGTGGCGTTTCGGGGGCGGGCCCGGGGGCGTGGCGCCGGCCCAGGGGTGTGGTCGAGGCCTCCGGACCAGCCCCCGGGCCCGGAACCCGGAGCGGGGCTGCCGGCCGGCGCGCGCAAAGTTACGCCTGGGGGGGTTTAGATAGGGCCGGGGGGGGGGATGGGTTAGGTAGGGGAAGGGAGGGGAAGGTGGGGGGAGGGCGAAGGAAAGTTCCCTCCGAGGCCACTCCGAAATCGGAGCGGCCTCGGAGGGAACAGGCAGCGCGCGCTGGGCTCGGCGCGCGCAGGTTGCACAAATGTGCACCCCCTTGCGCGCGCCAACCCCGGATTTTATAAGATACGTGCGGCTACATATAGGGCTATGTGCAGTTCTTTACAAGTTATCCTCCCTGGGATTTAAAACTGACATCAGTTAGCTGCTAAATATGCACATAAGTCTGCTTTGAAAATTAGCACACACACTTACATCTGCTAAAATGCACACAGAATGTTTTTATGAAAATTTACATGAAAACATTTAATAATTCAAAAGTATTCACTATGTCCAAATCCTTCCTCAAGCCCTCCTAGGACTACCTCTGCTCAGTTCAGGTAAACTTATATGTATATATGACATATGAGCATATATTTACCCACATACTGGGCAAGTAATTTTGTTAAATGCCATTTCTGCACATAAAACACTGTTTTAACCACAGAAGTCTCTTTGAAAATTACCTTGTATATAGACAGAACAGCAGGGTTGGTATGCAAAATTATATCTTTGGCAGATGAAAAGATGACTGACAGTGGGATTATACTTTTCCAAAACCTATTTGTTGAGTGCAGTCTCCTATCTTCTGGGTCTAACTTTTTTTTTTTTTTACCTAGACAAGCAATAATTTGTCACTGTACTATGATAATTCACAGTTTTTATATATATTTGCATAACCTGGAATGGAGTGGAACAAAAGTAAATTGAAATCTGTGAGTGACATTTTGCAGGCTGAGTTGTTTACAGTAAAGGGCCTGCTCCGACAATCAGGTGCAATGCAACACAACACAACACAACCCAACCACAGCGAACTGGTGCTTAGCAACCCACCTGGCAGCAAAGCCATCACACACCATCCCTAACAGGACTAGAGTTAGGAGTTTATAAAACCTGTAAAAATACAAGGAAGTATCTTAATTGGGAAACTGGATTAAAGACTCAAGGGTCAATCAGGTCAGCTAGATACAATAAAGGAGAAGGATTTTTTTTAAAAACAATTAATTCATGCAATAAATAAGTCCAGCCCTTTATGTAGACAACTTTCAAAGACATTTATGCAGGTGAATGAATGGCAATTTACCCACATAAACTGGCTGTATGAACCTTGCTCTCCCTCGCTACCACTGAAGGCATGTGTGTCATTCCACAACGTGTGTACTTTTAGCTGCATTCAGGGGCGGCATGGCCCCGGATCATGCTTCAAGCAGGATCAGAAAGTAACGAAGGCAGACTGCATATTCACGTCTACGTGCATTTTTGTCTTCCTGACAAATTCAACCAGCACAAAAAAATAAATGAAGGTACAAAACTCCAAAGGGAAAGTACTGCACGTAACTTTCTCTGTGCAAACTCTTTCCAAATCATAACTCTCTATTTCCCCAATCCCTTCAAGAAAGACCCTTGTTTAGTTGAATGAAACTTATCTTCCTGCCCAAACGTTATTCTGCAGGCCTACACTTGGAAAAAAAAAAAAAGTGACAGAGTGATTGCTGACACTTTGCTTGTTGCTTATTATTATTATAGTATTCTCAAAAAGCAATGACAGCAATTCCAGGAAGAAAAAAGTTACGCAACAGGGAAACATTTTTCATGCCTTATGTACGTCCACCAGAGAAAATACCAACTGTATTTCTACTAGTATTTACATTTATAGTATAGAATTTAAAAAAATCAAACTAGAAGGAGAAAACTAAAATATTTAAAATGATTAAACAATTGTATTAATTTGATAAGCTAAAAGGTTAGTGTAAGCATATGAGTAAGAGCTGGTAGTACAGTCTTGTGGTTTGAGTGTACTGCCGTGACATTTGAAAGACTTTCCCTCTTCGATGTACCGTGAGAGAGCTTTAGAAAAGTCATCAAGTCTCTCTCTGCTAAAACTAAAACTTTGAGCGAGATCTTTATACAAGGATCTTAGGAACCATGTCACTCATCTTGTACAATGCTCTGCATGTTAGTGATATACTGTATACAGGCATCGCATGTATGAGATTGGAAATCTGCACATTTTCCAAATGTTTTCTTTAAAATCCACATAGCTCAAAACTTCCTCCTAGAATTTCACATTTATCACTCTAAACAACATATCTAAACATGTTTTAATACAATTTTTAGACCTTACATTATCACTGAAGGCCTATATTTATGAGCTGTAATTTTGGTTGCTGTAATGTTATGGGCTGGAGAACTTAAATTTAAAGTGATTATGTTGAGTTTTTCTATGTTCAAACTATTTATTAAAAGTTCAATAAACACATATATGACATATATTGGTTTCTGATATATGTCAAACTAAGCATGAACAGTCACACAAAAAGGAACTACATTTTAACTTTTACATTTTTTTCCCCATAAACAATTCTCCCCACTCCCTACTTCCTGCCTACCAAAAAAACCTATATATAAAATCAATAGTGTTGCACCAGAGGTGGACCCTTGGGCTGAGGTGGGGTTGATGCAACCCGAAGTTGATGGTTCCCTACCATCGGCAGGCGGAGTGGGCTGATAGACAGAGGCCGCTAGAGCTTCACCTAAACCAGCCCTCGTTCCCCGCGGGTTGAGTCTTTGGGTGCCGGGGTCGGCAGGACTTAGGTGGGCCTCTGTGTGTAGTCGAGGTATGAATTGGTTCAGCCCAGAGACAGCAGGTGAGAGGTAGTACAGTCTTACTCTGGACAGGGTAGTGTTCTGGAAACTCAGGCGTCAATGGAACGGAGGCAGACAGGGGGTGCTCAAGCAAGAGCAGGCCGAATCCTGAGTAAACCACGTCCAGGGAGTAAGCCATGGAGGTGTCGAAGAACAGGCTTGAGTCAGGGCTGGAGGCAATCCGAAGACAGTGGTCTGGATCTGTAGATAGGCAATAGTGTAGTCAGGCAAAGCAGTGGTCAGGGTCTGGAGAGAGTCAATGGTGTGGTCAGGCGAAGCAGAGGTTCGGGCTTGGAGAGAGTCAAAGGCATGGTCAGGTGAAGCAGAGGTCCAGGCTTGGAGAGAGTGAATGGTGTGGTCAGGCGAAGCAGAGTCAAGTCTGTGTAGTCAATCTGAGGATTGAAGCAAGGTAGGAACAAGGAAACAGGAACCAGGAACAACGAGGAACAGGAACGCAGAGAAGAGACAAATCTCTAGGAGGCAACAAGTACTCGACCAGCGAGGAGACCTATTGCAAAGGCAATGCTAGGGAGCAGAGTCTGCACTTAAATACTGTAGCTGAATTAAGGGAAATGCTGAGTTCCCCTCAGGCTCTCAGTCTACTATGTTCCGGGAGTGGGAGATACGGGGCGTTACGCATTTGGGTCATATGTGGACTCGGGAGGGGGTGTTTATGCAGTTTTTGGATTTTCATAGCTTTTATAATCTGGGGGCTATTCACACCTTCCCTTATTTGCAAGTACACCACTATGTCAATGCTTTGCCTGCTGCAACTAAGGATGTAATGCAGTTTACAGCTCTGGACAGTATATTCCATTTTGAAAGTGCTAAAATCCCCTCCCTATCTAATTATTATAGAGCCTTACAACAGCGGGCCCAGGTGGATGTCAGTTCTTGCTTGGTGGCTCGTTGGAATCGGGATGGGGATTTTTGCCTTACAAGTATCATTTTATGGATATGCTTTCGGCATATTACCAGGATCTCAGCTAACATGTATTTTCGGGAAATGCAACTTAAATTTTTATGTCGGGCATATGTCTCTCCCCAAATGGCTTATAAACTGACTATTGCCCCCTTGCCTCTGTGTGTTCGCTGCCTTGGGACTGAGGGTACCTTGTCCCATGTTTTTTGGACGTGCCCTCCTGTTTACAGATTTTGGCGCAAGGTAGTAGATTACATGGCAGACTTACTAGATGTGGTCTTGCCTATCTCCCCTATGTGGTTTCTATTTGGTTGAATTTCACCTATCAGAGTTCGAGATCCTGGTTCACACTGTAGTTAAAAAAGCTAGTCTGGTGGGGAAGAAAGTTATTTTGCTAGTTTGGCGATCCTCGGACGCACCGTCCTTTTGGGTTTGAAGAAACCATTTCCATGCTATGATGACGATGGAGAGTATGGCAGCTCGGGGCTCTCCATGTCGGCGCCGCCTGTTTTTAAGCATCTGGAATCCTTATCTTCAACAGCTTTCCCACCGGGCGCATAGTCTTGTGCTGAATGACTGAGTGGAGGCTTGCTTCTGTACACATGAACATTCCTGGCGATCAAGATGACCTTGAGTTCTCTCATCCGTCTGTTCTACACAGTGATGGACTGTTGGAGGGGGTGGGAGGGTTAGGAGGGATTGGGGGGACTGGCTGGGGGGAAACGTTGAAACTGTTTATTGGTTCTGTTTGCTTCAAGGAGGGATCTGATACCACCCTCCTCATAGTTACTGTATGCTCTTTGAAAAAACCCAATAAAATTGTTTAAACATAAAAATACTGTAGCTGAGCTGACGTCATCATCCGAGGCCATGGCAAGGTTCCCGCAGCGGTCCCTACTTAAATATCAATGGAGTGCGTGTGCGTGCGCCTATGGAGGGGCGTGGCATGAGTAGCAGCATCTCTCCGCGGACCATGCAGAGAGGCCTGACAAGAAGTGGATTTTCAGAAGGCGTTTGACAAAGTTCCTCATGAGAGGCTTCTAGGAAAAGTAAAAAGTCATGGGATAGGTGGCGATGTCCTTTCGTGGATTGCAAACTGGGTAAAAGACAGGAAACAGAGAGTAGGATTAAATGGACCATTTTTTCAGTGGAAGGGAGTGGACAGTGGAGTGCCTCAGGGATCTGTATTGGGACCCTTACTTTTCAATATATTTATAAATGATCTGGAAAGAAATACGACAAGTGAGATAATCAAATTTGCAGATGACACAAAATTGTTCAGAGTAGTTAAATCACAAGCAGATTGTGATAAATTGCATGATGACCTTGTGAGACTGGAAAATTGGGCATCCAAATGGCAGATGAAATTTAATGTGGATAAGTGCAAGGTGATGCATATAGGGGAAAATAAATGTTAGGTTCCATATTAGGTGCTACAACCCAAGAAAGAGATTTAGGCGTCATAGTGGATAACACATTGAAATCGTCGGTTCAGTGTGCTGTGGCAGTCAAAAAAGCAAACAGAATGTTGGGAATTATTAGAAAGGGAATGGTGAATAAAAAATATCATAATGCCTCTATATTGCTCCATGTGAGACCACACCTTGAATACTGTGTACAATTCTGGTCGCCGCATCTAAAAAAAGATATAATTGCGATGGAGAAGGTACAGAGAAGGGCAACCAAAATGATAAGGGGAATGGAACAGCTCCCCTATGAGGAAAGACTAAAGAGGTTAGGACTTTTCAGCTTGGAGAAGAGACGGCTAAGGGGGGATATGACAGAGATGTTTAAAATCATGAGAGGTCTAGAACGGGTAGATGTGAATCGGTTATTTACTCTTTCGGATAATAGAAAGACTAGGGGGCACTCCATGAAGTTAGCATGGGGCACATTTAAAACTAATCGGAGAAAGTTCTTTTTTACTCAACGCACAATTAAATTCTGGAATTTGTTGCCAGAGGATGTGGTTAGTGCAGTTAGTATAGCTGTGTTTAAAAAAGGATTGGACAAGTTCTTGGAGGAGAAGTCCATTACCTGCTATTAAGTTCACTTAGAGAATAGCCACTGCCATTAGTAATGGTAACATGGAATAGACTTAGTTTTTGGGTACTTGCCAGGTTCTTATGGCCTGGATTGGCCACTGTTGGAAAAAGGATGCTGGGCTTGATGGACCCTTGGTCTGACCCAGTATGGCATTTTCTTATGGTCTTATGTTCTTATGTTCTTTTTGTACTCCACTATGGGCTTATTATTTGCATTGGCAAATAAGAAAAGCTCTTATTATTAATAATAATAATAATAATAATAATAAAAATGTGTTCTTTTATTGTCAATAGCAGGCTTGTTTGTGTAAATGTTCTACCTATTTTGCAACTATCAATTTAAAAACAAAAAATAAAAGAATAGGTCAATTGATACAGTGAACAAGGAAGGATGTGCGCTTACCTTGCTCTGAATGCTGCCCGGTTTCATCACCTCCCATTGACCTTTTTAGCCTGGTCAAAATGCAGATTTAAACATTCAAGGTGATAAGGAGTTGGATTTTTTTTGGTTTCAGCAATGATATAAGTACCCACACCGTGAAAAAAGAAAAGGTAAAGTCAACTGAATCTAAAATGGAGGTAGTGGCCCAGGACACAGGCTTGATCTCTTTAAATCCGGCTGAGGTCACGTAGCTCATGGCAGCAGTGGATAAATCCCTCAACTCCAAGTTTGAAAAACGTATGCTAAACTGGAAGAAACAACTTCTACTATGATGGCATCATCATATTACCAATGTGGAGCAAAACGTGTCTGTGCTGCAGGACCAGGAGAGGCTTCAGGAGGTGGCTTTGACATCTTTGTGTTCTGCAGTGAGTGCACTGCAGGAAAAGATGGAGGATACTGAAAATCAAACATGCTGGAACAGTCTCAGGTTTGTTGGCTTACCTGAGTCTTGGCTGGATGCTGAGCTCTGTGGCTTTTTAGAAACCTGGTTGTGCAGGAATTAGGCCTTGGGGAATCTGATGGCTGCTTCCTATAGAGTGAGTATATAGATTGGACCTGTGAAGGGAAGCAGCAGGAAGGCCATGGGTTGTAATTGCCCAGATGTTAAACTTTGCTCATAAAACAGTGAATTTGAGATGGCTTGGGGAGATAAGGAGCTGAAATATAGTAATAAGACTATGGGCTGGATTTACTAATGCTGCAAGGCATAGTGAATCCCGCAGTAACGGGGGGGGGGGGGGGGGGGGGGGGGGGGGGGGGGGGGCGGTCCTGCAATAGCCGGCAGCGATCGCACCTCTGTGGTGTGATCACTGCCAGCATCGCACCAAATAACTACTCCACAAAAAGTATAGTTATTCGGCACGAAACTGACAGCGATAAAGGTGCTTACCTTTCGCTGTCGGCGCAGTCTTCATGGCGTCAGCCCCAGTGCCGCCCCCGAATCCTCCTCTTCTGGGGCTGATGCCGCCCCGACTCCGACCTCATCTTGGTATCACACGCGATAAGGGACTTTTCGCATGCGAAATGTCCCTTATTGTGTACGATCCGCTTGGTAAATAACCCCCTATGTGACATGATCTATGCATTAAAGGTTCAATGCAGCCTTCTGTACCGGGTGAAGTTGCATGTGATTCATAATGGCAAGACACAGTGGTTAACTTCAGCAGCGGAGGCTAAGAAATTTGTAGCCAAGTTTGAACAAGAGTTTGCACCTGTACCTGAGTCCTTCTGCTAATTCTGGTGGTGAGGAGTGATTTTTTGTAGGTTTGCTTTTCAAACTTTGATTTCCACCCTTGCAATTTCGGAACACAGTTGAAGTTGTCATTTTCTGAGTGGCATTTGGGGGTTTTTTTGGCCACTTATTGTGCGACTGTTTGCTCAGTCTCAAGCATGGACTAGATACTATGCTGCACAATGATATAGGCAGTGGTTCCAGCAGAACCTAAGAATTCTTGTAGGTCCCCTGATGACTATTTCCAGTGGCTTATAGTGGCATGGCAGTCTGCTTTGTTATCAGCTCTTTTATCTTGCTAATGGGAGCATCTGGAGGAGGCTGTTTGAGACTAGCTTCAAACTCTGGGTCCACCTTGATGTACTTTTGAGGTTTGTTTCAATCAGAGTTTTTTCTTTTATTTCTTTCACAGTAGCTGATAGTACCTGGTCAGTTTTATTCTGGTCAAACCCTGGTGTCACAAGATTGAACATTCAGGAGATTAGCATTTTTTGGATAAGGATGGGGTTGGAGGGAGTTGAAGGGACTAGCACCCTTTTGCAGCAAATAGTGACCAGTTCTCATTATGGAGGGGAGTAGCATAAGTGAAGAGGTTTTGTAAAGGGAGATTGATAAAGGGAGTGGGAATGCGGGGTAGGATATGGGAAGGCAAGGGGGCGGGGGGAAGTGCTGGAGAAGATCAGAGTTAGCACATTTTCTGGCAGTGGGGCAAAGGGGTCACTGGGACTTTAGGAGTGGTAGGCATCTAGGCTGGGGGCTCACACCAAGATCTGTGTTGACAGATGGTATTTCTTTCTGTTTGCTTGTATTTCTGCTGTTGGTGTCTCTGGGAGGGTAGCAAAAATAATTTCCTGGTTGTTGGAGGCATTAATTCACCTACTAAGAGGCAAAAAAAATCCTTAGTTATTTAAATAGATTGAAAGCAGATATAGTGTTTCTCCCAGAGACACATCACAATGACTCTGAACATCTGAAATTAAAGAAGTGGTGGGTGAGACAGGTGTGGTTTGCTTCGGCATCTACCAAGAAGGCTGGGTTAGCTATTTTGCCAAATTACCGTCCCTGTGAAATTTAGTGCCCTGACTAGAGAGCAAGTTGTGGCTTGTATTTAAAAGGCTAAGGCCTGTAAAACTCCAGGACCCAATTGCTTTTGGGTAGTTCTACAAGGTGTTAGTGGGTACAGTGGTGAAGCATATAAATTCATACTTTAATGCTTTCATCCAAATGGGGTGATTCCCTCTCAACTCAAACACAGTTATTCCTAAGCCAGGGAAGGATATCACTCTTGCGGGTTCTTAACATTCAATTTCATTGATAAACTTTGAGGTGAAACTTTTTGTGAAGTTGTGGGCAGATAGACATCCCTTATCCTTCGTGAATAGATTTTGACTAGTCAGTTGGGGTTTGTGAGATGTCATATCTCCATAACTAATCTGCAAAATATACTGGAGGCTATAGAGGTTAGTAGACGGAATGGGACCCTCTTGCTTATGGTAAGCTTTGATGCTGAAAAGGCATTTAACCATGCAGAGTGGGACTATTTATTTTAAGTTTTACATTGTATGGGGACTGGAAGGAAACTTCTTTAAAATTTTAAATCCGCTTTATATAGATCCTTCAGCGATTGTGGTGGCCAATAGACAGCGGTTGGGCTTATTCTGGTTATCCAGAGGTACTAGGCAAAGCTGTCTGCTCTCTCCTTTGTTCTTTATAATATCTGTATTGCCATTGTTACGATATATTCAGGGCGATCCAACAATAAAAGGGGTCAGGTTTGGTTCTGAATGTTTAAAATTAGTGTCATCAGCAAATGAGCAGATCCTCCTTAGTTCACTTATTGGACATCTTTGCTTAGTTTGGGGAGTTTTCTGCTTATAAACTGAACATGGATAAATCTGAGGCTTTGTCATTTCCTGATCAAAATCATGCGGGGTGGACAGATGGGTTCCAGTTAAAGTGGGCAGATGGGGTCTTTACATATTTAGGGATTAAACTAACTAATAATTTGAAGGATCTTTATGATGCCAATGTTTATTGGAGTATACTAGGACAAAACTATATTAGTGGCAACACCTCTCTCTCTTGCTGATGGGCTGCATTAATTTGTTCCAAGACGATAGTTTTTCCTAGATGGTTGTATGTAGGGCAGATCCTTCCCCTTCAGATCTCACTAAATTAAATAGGCTACTCTCCAAATTTATCTGGGAAAATTTGAAACCCAGAGTAAAGCTACACTGATTGAAACTGGGTTAGGAATCTGGTGGTTTGGCACTTCCAGATTTAAAGCTTTATAAAACATTGCATGTCTTGCAAGATTTATTTGTGACTGGTTTTTGATTCCTCTATTTATATTAATCTGCTGTTTGAAGTGTGGAGAGCCTTCAGATTTTTTTTTGCACTTCTTTTGGGCTTATCCCTGGATCCAAGAGTTTTGGCAAAAAATCACCAGCTTTCTTGGGGATATGTTAGGGCAAATCATAGAGCTTAAATTGGAAGCTGTTTTATTTGATGATGTTTCTACCTTGGCAATCAGAGGTAAGGAGAAGTTGTTGGTTCGGAAAGCATATCTGCTTAGGAAGAAGACCATTTTGTCGAATTGGATGTCCATCACTTGTCAGTCTTTTTGGCACTGGCGAAATCTGTTTCACAAGACTATGCAGATGGAAAACATGGCTAGTGCTTCAGAGTTTTGGAAACATAAATCTTTTTTGGAGGCTTGGAACAACTATATCCAAATGTTGCCTGCCCATGCTCATAGTCTGTTACTAAACTATAAGGGCCTGATTTTAAAAAGCATTTACATGCTTAAAATTGGGTTTTACACATGTAAATACACTTTACTCAAATAAGTGGGCTTTTAAAATTCACCTGTTAGTATTTTAGCCTCTGAACTTCCTTAGTTCTTTGTGTCCTACACAGAGGGTTAATAAGGCTTGATTCATGCTGCCCAGAGCCAGATTGGCAGGTGGGGCATGGAGAAGGGAGGGTATGTACTGGGGTGGGGGGAGGATGTGATGGGGACATTGCTATTTGTATTTGTCTTATTCTTTATGTTCTTGGAATGGGTTCCAGGGGAGAAAAAGTTTGAAAATGTTTATTGACTCGGCTACATAAGAAACCCATGCTTAGTGGGTTTTTGTATATAATAATATTGTTTGCTAAAAAAAAGTTTTCACATAAAATCCAAAGAAAAATAAAATAAAATATAAACAGAAATAATCCAAATGATGCAAAATGCCATTCAATAAAGACAAATTTGCAAAACATTGCAACTTAAAACAAAAATCCCTATCAATAGGAATGTTAGTAGGGCACAGCATTTTTTTTTTTTTTAAATCCTATAACAAAAATACCTTAACTTATCAAGAGCTAGAAAATGATTTAAAAAAAAAAAAAAAGGAAACAAGGCAGAAAAATACAGTGGCAGGAAAGGAGAACAGATTATGTTTAAAGAGCTAGATGAACTCTGGCTTAAAGTTAAGCCAATGTGACAGATGAAAAAGACCCCTAGCCTGGAGTAGGGGTAGGCGGTAGCTGGGGGTCAAGCAGGCTAGCTTATACATTCTTGAAGGCTTATCTTCATTATGGCTTTCACTGCCATAATATTCCTTTCATCTCAGAGGTACGGGAAGGCATTCCATGTTTTCTCCTCAGTATAATGTTTACTAAATATGTAATTTTTTTTTTTTTAAATGTTAATTATCCCTAGCTTCTGTGTATATTCATATATCACAGATTACACTAAATTACTACAGGTTTTGCAGTGATTTATAGTGCCAAAACAGCTGCTGAAAAACAGAAAAGCATGGAGCACGGCACTGTCTCAGTATCCCTGGGCGGTCGCTGTGAAGAGTTTATCAGAATTACTGTACCATTTCTAAACCATTGAGAAAACTGCAGGAGGAGCCGTTTGTTGCAGACAGAAAGGGAACCTTCTAAATAGCCTGGCACTTCATCAGAAAACAAATAAAAGCAGTGTGTGTGTGGGGAGGGGGGGGGGGGGGGACGGCGAGGAGAAAGTATTGAGCATTGCTTCCCTGGGAATTCCTGGGGTGGAAGGCTCTGTAAACTTGCTGTATGCTCAAAAACCACCAAGAGAATACTGAAAATATATTAATGGCTCATGCAAGTAAACGCAGAGCCCACAATGTGAAAGAAAAAAAAAATCAAAAAAGTAATAACAGTTTACACTTAGTATCTATTTTGGAAGCCTGTTCAGTTTCAAGCCATTGTCCATTCTTTGTTTTTTTTTAATTTTCAATTACCAAGCATTATTAGTCCAAATTATGGAATGAAAACTAAGCTGTCATACAATAAAAACAGGGCCCATGATGCTAGAAAACAAAAAAAAAAGGTGTTTGCTGGTCTGTATTTCCAAAAGTTGCTTGGTAAGTTTAAAACAATTATTTGGAAAAGAAATCTGCAGTCAAGGTATAATAACTTGAACACTCATTTTCATTCCTAATGGTACTTCTGTATGAATTAAATATAGGACTGGGCCCCTCATTCTGCCTTTTACAATCAGCTTATGTTGGGGACTGTATGCCTTGAGGGACACTGCAGTAATGCAGAACCCTTCAAACACTAGCAGGTTGATGCACTAAAGTACACTCATGGTTTTTTTTTATGCAAAATGGATTTTTCTGCAAAAAAAACTTTGTAAAAAGCCCAGCAATACTCAAACACTAAAAGCTTGTGTCAATACTTTACATAAAAACCACTTTTACACAATGCCACTTTGCAGTTGTAAACTTTAGCGTGTAGTCTGCTATGTGCAAAGGTTTATATTAAATCTTCCCCTAATTTGCTGCAATACAAAATCATGCAAAGAGGTTCATCAGATAGGAAGAGGGATGAAGGAGGGGGTGGGATGAATTTCTGAAAATAAGCATGGGGAAAAGGTTTCATGGATCCATTTTTCACAAAAAAAACCATAACTATCTCTCAAAGTAGTATGGTTATTGTCTTTTGTGGCCCAGGCGGGGTAGAACTTTGCATGAAACAGCATGTGGCCCCTGTAAGGCCCCTTTCCAAAGTAAATTCACTCCATGGTGGGCCAGTGGCCCCCTCCACCCCAATCCCCACATGACCCCTCAGAGAGGGAAAAAAGTGTGATAGTGATGGGGCTTTTCAAAGATCTGCCTGAAAGCGCCATCCTCTTGGAGACCTTTAAATAAAGTTTTAAAAACAAAATCTACCTCCCCCCCCCCCCCCCCAGCTTATCCAATAGCCGAGGGATCCTCCTGAGGAAAGAGTTATACTCAGTTACTCTTGCCCTTCTGGTCACCATTTTCAAAATGGAGCTAGCTGACCTACTCACCCCACTCACTTCCTTGCAATAAGGGATGAGCTGAAAATGGCAGCTGGAGGAACAAGAGCAGGCAGACATTGGCTTGAGAAGGTAAGGGACTGGCATACTGCTGTTTCCACCTAAGCATGCTTGGATCATCTGCCCTCTCTTTCCTGCTACTCGATCTTGTTCCGGAAATTGTAAAACCTCTTCAGCCCCCTACTGACATCAGCGAGATGACAGATAAAGGACCCAGAGGGACTCTGGTTACACTTACTGAGCCTGAGGACATGAGGGATTGGCTTACTGCTATTTCCATCTGATAGAGCCTGGATCATCTGATGTCTCCTTCCTAATACCCGATCTTGTTCCCTGGAATTATAACACCTCCCTGGCCCCTGTTGATGTCAGCAGGATTATGGATAAAGGACCCAGAGGGATGCTGGTTATACTTACTGAGCTTGAGGTGATGGATTGGTGTACTGCTGTTTCCACTGGAGCATGCCTGGATCATCTGCCTTTCCCCTTTCTGCTACCCGGTATTGTCCCTGGAACTGTAACACCTCCCTGGCCCCTGCTGACATCAGTGGGGCAAAGGATAAAGGACCCAGAGGAACGTCATAGGAATACATGCTAAGGCACATGCACACTTTGTTGCATGCACAAAGAAGCGCTACAAAGGAGCTCCCTTGTGCACTCTTTTGGGCACATTTTGGGGGCCTATCGGGAGTGCATTTCGCCAGAAGTGAATATTGCTCCAATTTGGACCACTTCTGCTGCTTAGTTTTATGATATTTTAGCTCCAGCATGTCATTTTTAATTACATGTGCCTGTGTGGAAATGTCTTATCTTGCTGCTGTTCCCTGGTCCACTCCTTCATTCCTGTAATCACTGGTAGCGGGAGGTATAGTAATTGAGACCACTTAGATATTGTAAAATCAATAATGCTGGACTCAACTTAATCCCAATAAATCGGTGTGTAATTCCTCCAGTTATTATGTTCTCTATGCTGTCTTTGATTTTAGTCAATGCCCAATCTATTACCAAAAACGAACCTGCCATCTTTGATATTTTACAGGAGCAGTATCCTGCAGTTTGCAGTCCACAACAGGACGTTGCCTCTTATCCCAGAGGAGAGATTCTCTCTTGGGGTACTTTGTAAATGCCTTCTGAAAATCCAAATACACTACATCCACTGGCTTCCCTATCCACATTTATTAACGCCTTCAAAAAAATGTAGCAGATTGGTAAGGCAAGATTTCCCATGCTGGTTGTGTCTCATTAAACCATGGCTTTCTATATATTCTCTGATTTTGTTCTTTAGAATAGTTTCCACAATTTTTCCAAGCACTGAAGTCAGATTCATCGATCTATAGTTTCTTGGATCACCCCTGGAGCCCTTTTTAAAGATTGGGGGTGCATTGGCTACCCTCCACTCTTCAGGTATGACAGACAATCCCAACAATAGGTTACAAATTATCAGTAACAGATATGCAATTTTATTTTTTAGTTCTTTCAGATCTCTGGGATATACACCATTTGGTCCAGGTGATTTGCTACTCTTTAGTTTGTTAATCTGCCTTATTACTTCATCCAGCTACACAGTGATTTGTATCAGTTCTTCTGAATCTTCACCACTGAATACAGTTTCTGGCACAGGAATAACCCCAACATCCTCTTCAGTAAACAGCGAAGCAAAGAATTCATTCAGTCTTTCTATGATGGCCTTATTTTCCTTATGCGCCCTTTTAACCCCTTGATCATCTAACAGTCCAACTGACTCCCTCTCAGGCTTCCTGCTTTGGATATATTTTTTAAAGTTTTTATTATGAATTTTTGCCTCTAAGGCCAGCTTCTTGTCAAATTCACTTTTAGCCTACCTAATCAATGTTTTACATCTAACTTGCTAATAATTATACTTATTCCTGGTTTCCTCAGATACATCCTCCTTTTTCCATTTCTTTTGGATAAAATAGCCTCTTTCACTTCACCTTTTAATCATGCTGGCAGTCGTTTGGCCTTCCTTCCATTTTTTTTAATGCATGGAATATATCTGGACTGGGTTTCTAAGATGGAATTTTTAAACAATGTCCACGAGGTCCGCTGTCTAATAATGCTTCACCACTAATTGAATTATTAATGAATTCTAGCACTTAGTTGAGTTTACAGTTGTCCTTTAATCTACATGTAGATGAGCAGCCTTTATCCCATATATGTGAAGTTTTTCTAGATGCTATGTCAGCGCTTAGATGGCAGCAGATTGTCAACCAGCCAACTCATAAGGGCTGTCATACACTCAACCAATATTTTATAACCATTCATTTTTCCATTCTCCTAAGGTTTTTACTGATATTATTCCTTAGTCAGATCATCGTTTACTTATATTGAATATATCTTTGCCAGTTTCCAATAAATCTATTGAAATAATCTCAAAGATAATTGTTAAATGTGGGCACATCAAGGCAGACCAGTTTTGTGATATATTGCTTTTTCTTCTTGTGCCATCTGAATCTGATGCCAGAGCTACATATATGAGATTCCTCTCTTGAGACAGTTCTTAACCAACTGACTCCTTCGAAATCAGTCCAGTCACATAGGATGCACATAGTCCCTTGGTTTAATGCCCAGCTGAAGATTGCAAAAAAAAAAAGCATCATAAATCTGAGCACTTATGTGGTGCCATCCCTCTGAGCCTACAGCGTTTATCTAGACTCTTATCATTCATTGGTCAATGAGACTAATAAGGCATATTTCTCCTCTTGAATTCAAGCCTCCCAGAATAGTATTTGTGAATTGTTTTTATTATAAAGCAATTAACCAAATCTAGTCCTTCCTCAAATAAATGTAATGGTTTATTGCCAAGTATCATGCAATGTGAAGAGTTTGCTGCTTCCTTTTTAAATAAGGTAATCAAAATATGTAATCAGTTTCCATCTGACTATGATGTATCCTCTAGTAATTTACAGTTTTGTAGCACAGCTTGGATAATTCATAAAATGAAACCCTCATCTTGCCCCCTTAAACCTGTTCCACTGCCCTATTTACAGTCATTAGAGATATTAGCACTTTTATCACTTAAACCCTGTTCCATTGCCCTATTTACAGTCATTAGAGATATTAGCACTTTTATCACTAATTTGGTAAATATGTCCCTTCAGCAAGATATCTTGCCAAGCACTTTAAAACAGGCATCTATACATCCTCTTAAAAAAAACCACTTTGAACCCATCAGAACTGGCTAATTACCACACCATCTCATCATTTTCTTTTATGTCAAAGATTATTGAAACCACTGTTACCAACAACTCACTGATTTTGTGGAAGAAAATGGTATTTTTGACCCTCAGCAATTTGATTTCCGCAAGTAATATAGCACTGAAACCTTGCTTCTCTCTGGCATTGACATGATAAGCAGAGGCTTCGGCAGCAGTAGAAAATATGTCATGGCTTTACTTGACATATCAGCAGCATTTGATACCACCGATCACCATATTCTAACCTCCCAACTTGCAGAGACTGGATTTATCGGGGAAAGTGCTGGGCTGGTTTAAGTTGTTCCTTTCAGAGCATAACACAACTGGTGAGAATGGCTTCTGCAACTTCTGCTTCCTATCCCCTTTCCTCTGGCATCCCGCAGGGATCCAGCGCTCTTTGCAGCTCTATTTAATATTTACCTCACCTCATTATGTAAGTTACTGGATGTCAATTATAAATCTTATGCTGAAGACATTCAGATTTTCATCCCAGCGATGTTGTCATGGGATTCTACTTTTGAGTTTATTTCAATCTGCTTAGCGTCAGTCAAATGTTAGCTATTCCATAATAAGCTAGCCGTCAACATTGCCAAAACTGAATTGTTGCTGTTAAGTTGATATCCATCCTTGAACCATCCTGTAAGCTATCATTACGATCTCAGGAGCGAAATCTGGGCGTTATCCTAGTTTAGGATCTGTCAATACGCACCCATTTTAAATGCCTGATAAAATCAGCATTTTACAATTCCACATGCTACGTAGATTACAAACTATTTCAGGGCTGAATGCCTTCCGCACCACATTACAAGCATTGATTTTCCCTCTCTTGATTATTGAAATTCTCCCATTTGTCAGCCTTCCAACCAGTTCACTTCATTCTCTGCAAATTGCACAGAACTCAGCAGCTTGTATTCTTTATGGATACAGTTTACATCAGCATATGATCTCATACCACAGTCCTTGCATTGGCTCCTGTTATCTTGACAAATAAAATATAAGCTTTCATTGCTCATCCATAATGTAATTAATAATCCTAAATCTCCTTAGAACAGTTCCATCTTACTCATTTATAAACCATCCCAGCAACTTAGATCCACTGGGAGGGTTATATTGGAAATACCTTCTCCAGCGTTAGCTCACCTAACTGGGACCCAAGTCTGAGCTATTTCAGTCGCCAGTCTACGTTTGTGGAATTCCCTTCCAAAGTATATTCGGCTTATGAGTGACACATCAAGTTTTAAGAAGGCTCTGAAAACATTCCTATTTAGAAATACATTTTAATTCAAGGAATGATTTATTAACAGGACCCTGCATTTGTACGTTTAGCTTCCCTATGAGGAAAGACTAAAGAGGTTAGGACTTTTCAGCTTGGAGAAGAGACGCTGAGGGGGGATATGATAGAGGTGTTTAAAATCATGAGAGGTCTAGAACGGGTAGATGTGAATCGATTATTTACACTTTCGAATAGTAGAAAGACTAGGGGGCACTCCATGAAGTTAGCATGGGGCACATTTAAAACTAATCGGAGAAAGTTCTTTTTTACTCAACGCACAATTAAACTCTGGAATTTGTTGCCAGAGGATGTGGTTAGTGCAGTTAGTATAGCTGTGTTTAAAAAAGGATTGGATAAGTTCTTGGAGGAGAAGTCCATTACCTGCTATTAAGTTCACTTAGGGGCGGATTTTAAGAGCCCTGCTCGCGTAAATCCGCCTGGATTTACGCGAGCAGGGCCTTGCGCGCCGGCGCGCCTATTTTCCATAGGCCTGCCGGCACGCGCAGAGCCCCGGGACTCGCGTAAGTCCCGGGGTTTTTCGAGGGGGGCGTGTCGGGGGCGGGGACGATCGGCGCTGCATTTTGGGGGCGGGATGCGGCGTTTCGGGGGACGGACTGGGGGGCGTGGTTTCGGCCCAGGGCGGTCCGGGGGCGTGGCCGCGCCCTCCAGAACCGCCCCCAGGTCGCATCTTGGCGCGCTAGCGGCCCGCTGGCGCGCGGGGATTTACTTCTCCCTCCGGGAGGCGTAAATCCCCGGACAAAGGTAGGGGGGGGTTTAGATAGGGCGGGGGGGGGTTAGATAGAGGAAGGGAGGGGAAGGTGAGGGGAGGGCGAAAGCGAGTTCCCTCCCAGGCCGCTCCGATTTCGGAGCGGCCTGGGAGGGAACGGAGGCAGGCTGCGTGGCTCGGCGCGCGCCGGCTGCATAAAATCGGCAGCCTTGCGCGCGCCGATCCTGGATTTTAGCAGATACGCGCGGCTACGCGCGTATCTACTAAAATCCAGCGTACTTTTGTTTGCGACTGGTGCGCCAACAAAAGTACGCGAACTCGCATTTTTTGTAAATCTACCCCTTAGAGAATAGCCACTGCCATTAGCAATGGTAACATGGAATAGACTTTTTTTGGGTACTTGCCAGGTTCTTATGGCCTGGATTGGCCACTGTTGGAAACAGGATGCTGGGCTTGATGGACCCTTGGTCTGACCCAGTATGGCATTTTCTTATGTTCTTATGTTCTTAGATATCGTCTTTGTTCATTATTCTATGTTTCATTATATTTGTTATGTACAATATATGGCACCCCACTTCAAACTTGGAAGACTGCGGGTTATAAATATTTTAAAAACAAAACTAACTAAATAAATAAATAAAGACAACCCCAACTATTAGGAAAGCCTGGGGCAAGGCTTAAGGGAAAATTGGTTTTCAATATTTTTTTAAAGGGCAATAAAGGGTGGCCCTCCCTGAGAAGCTGGGGGATGATCATGGTGGGGGGAGCCAATGGCCCACCAGGAAGGACCTTTAACATTGGGGGGTGGGAGGCCTCACAAGGGTGCCTGTTTACCAAATGTTCCACGTTTCCACAGCCGAGAAGTTCCCCGCCACTGCAATGTGCTGGGATCTTCTCAGCTGTAGCACATTTGCATCCATAGCAAAACTTTGCAAAACGGCTGCTAACTCAAGGTATTTAATGCAGGCTTGAACATTGGCCTCTGGGTTACCAGTGCAAGTCAATAGTAAAATAGCACTGACAGCAAAAAAAGATGAAATTGATCCTCCTAAATCGACCCAGTTGTGCGGGGCCAGCTTTTGAGGTGTGCACTCTAAGCGATCACAAAGGGCATCAACCTCCAGGGAGCACCACTTCCCCATCCCTACCGCACTGTTCCATATGACTTCTGCAAGCAAGAGACTCAGGAACACTGTACAGAAGGAAGGAGGCTTCTGTTCACGGTGATAGGGGAAGGATCAGCCTGCAGGAGGAAGGGAGACAAGAAAAAAAAAAAGGGGGATGCTGCTGGGCAGTTAAAGGGAGAGTGCGTGAGAGAAGAGGATGCTGAGGGGGTAGAGAGAGAGAGGGATGCCAGGCACTGTAGACATGGGGAAAGAGAGCAAGGCAGAGGGGATACTGCTGCTGGGCAGAAGGTGGAGGAAGCGGGGGGTGGGGAGAGAGATGTACATACAGTGCCAAGGCCGCTGCCCCTGCTGAAGGAATGAGTAATGTGCCAGAACTGCTGCCAAGGGAGAGACTGATTTCAGTTTTCGTACAGGGCACCAGATAGCCTAGAGCCAGTCCTGCAGCTGTGATTCTTCCACTTTGGGTAGATGAGCATATAAATCTCTACATTCATCCTGACCTCGGCTCTCAACGCCCCCCATGTCTTTCACCTGAATTTTCAACCCTTTTTCTGCCCTCAATATCAGTCCCAAGCATGCCCAGTAACTGTTAAACCACCTCCACTGGTATGCCATAATATTAAAAAGCCAGGGTTACCTGAAAGCTCTTCACCAGCCTAAGTGTAACGAGTTGGTGCTGAGGTCCAGTTCTCTACAGGCAGATTCCACTTCATTAAAAAAAAACAGCACTCTGCTGTAGCAATTAATACTCTTATTAGCATTCTCAGAAGTGATGCCAAGGGTTTAATAGACACAGAACTAAAGTACTTTCTCATCCCTGAAGGCATTCACTCCGGAATAGGACTCTTGCACAAATACCAGGGCACTTTCGAAGTGCTTGCAGTGCTGCTGCTGACGTTACTGGGCAGATAAAGCCAGAGGACACTGTTTTCAGTACTGTCGAGCTGGAATTTCTCACATACACTGAATGGATTTACACAAAAAAAAGTTCATCAGGAACAGTATTGTATTGTGCATGGTTAGGTATTTCAGATTTGCCTCCTTCATACTGTTATTTTTCTCTTTCTTCCTCTTATCTCTGTAGATACTTTCAGGCTGCAGCAATTATTCCAGTCCCTGCCTCAGCTATTTTTATTTCAAGGGGCAGCAATGCATTTTTTTTCCATATACTCTTGTCATCATAATAGTTAATCTAGCTGCATCCCAAGTCACCTGTGTATTCTCTTAGAATGTCCAAAAGTTTATATTTCAGCAAACCACTAGTAACCCCCCTCCCCCCCCCAAGAAAAACAGATGGTAGAAAAAACCTGCAAAACCCATCTAATCTGCCTATTTTCCATTCTCACTGAAATTACGTCAGCAGTGTCATTCAGATTATACTATCCTAAGATAATCTGCAGTGAAAATTTCAAATGCTGGAACACCAATAAATAATAAATCAATCACCACAAAAAAAAAACAAAAAAACAAAACCCCAGATGTGAGCCAAAGTGGGAGAGAGAAGTTGGTAGGGGACGGAGGAAATATGTTTATGATGTGCTTGTGCTTTATAACATGACCAGTTGGAATTTGGCTGTACCTTTGTTCTAAGTAAACTGGATTGTAAAAATAACAAAAAAAATCTGAATCCAAATAACCACAAAAAAAAAAAAAAACATGTGTTCCCTTTGGCCTCAATTCTGCAAAAATTCCTGAGAATCATAAATGGAAGAATATCTGAAAATAATCAGCCTGGGGCGTTTCTCTCTCATGCTGCAAAAGCAATATATGTAGGGGTACCTCAGGGGGTATTTGGCTCTGTCCTGCTTAGATTTAGTCCAGCACACAATTTTTTGCACATTTCTGAGTTTCATCAAATAGAGGGACCTATGTTCTGCCTCTGGGAAAGCAAAGTAGCCTTGAAAGTAGCACAGCCTAATCAATCGAAAAGGCTAGGAGGCTGAAATATCTCATGGATATAGAATGCAAATATATGTAAAACATATACATCCTTATGAAAAAAAAATTAAGAATAAAAAGGCATTTTGTATATTCTGAAACTTGATATATTTTTATATATCTGCTTTGAAGAGCTGTAAAACAGGATTTAAATAAAATAAATAAATATATCCAATCTGTGCATTTACATAATGTATTACTGTTTTTGAGTCAAGTTGAGTAATACAATTCTGCATTTACATTAAATAGATGTATTTCTGAAAATAGATTATTTATATTCCTTATCTATTCCCCCCCCCCCCCCCCCCCGGTTTTGATGAACAACTGAATTAAAGTGAAAATATCATCTGGCCTTGATCCGCAAAACACAAAGAATTCATTCTAACCTTTATTCCACTTTGAACAAGTTTGTGTATATCCAAAAATGGTTCCTTCATCAGTTCTCCTCTGGGGGTAAAAATCCTCACGTAGCCTTCTTTCTCCAGGATGAAGAGACGGAGAGATGCGTCCCCGCAATGCACTGCGCCAACGGGCTGCCTCAGCCCTCGCACAACCTCCTGGACGCAGAAACAGTTGTGCTTGTGCTTCCTTCAAAGCAAGCAAAAACAAACGCCAGTAAGCAGCCTTGAAATACCCTCAGGTACCACATAGAGAGATGTAACAATAAAGCGAATTACACCTGGGACCAAGGAATTTCAGAAGGGGGTTAGAGTGGATTTACATGATTTTAGTTTCTCCACTGTAAGCACGAGACTAATTGAGGCTCAAGCTATAAAAAAAGGCATGCAGGCTAATCATAGCTTTGGTAATTATTTTAATTAGAAGACTGAATTATGTACTGGCAAAAAAACTGACAGATAGACTTTTAAGTAATTAAGCATGGTTTATGTGTTATTCTCTCTGAAGCCTCAGAAAATTGCATGCTTCTCCCCTCTATGAGTGTTCTCTCCATAAACCCCTGTGGAAGGCAAGCAAGACACTCCAGCTTCTGCAGCCTGAACAGAAAATTGGGGAGCGATTAGCTCTGGGAGGCAAAGTGGGGCTCTTTATCCCCTAACTGATTTTGATTTCTGTGCCAAGGCAGCTCAAACAGGCTTATATGTTGTGTCTTTTGTTTTACATACTGTGTTTATTTTATTGATTATATTGCACCCCTTCGTGCAACCCTTGGTGCTACCTTTTTTCGTTTTTTTTCTTTTTAACTTCTATGTTTCTTCCACTTTTGTTTACCTTTCTCTTTTTTCATAGTTGTTATCCCTTGTTAACAATTTTCATTGTTATTAATGTTAAATGTATTTGACAAAGGTAACTTTTTTCCCTGCATCTCCTGTTTTAATGTAAACCGGTATGATTTGTATATTATACAAGAATGTCGGTATATAAAAATTATAAATAAATAAATAAATAATAAATATATATATATATATATATATATATATATATATATATATATATATATATATATAATACTGGCTGAAGGAGGAGAGGAGAGGTAGACCAGGAGAGCCCACCAATAGGCGTCTCATCCCCTGCGGTTGCGGCGTGCATAGTGACTGCATGTGTATGTGTACCAGTCCATGTATGTATTTAAGGGGAGGAGTGAGGCAGGCTGTGGGTGTGCGAGGCTGCATGCACATGTCGATAGAGGAAACAGATGGTATGTGTGTGCGCCATAGGCTATTTTGAGGATTCAGCAGTCGCCTGTGCCATACCCACTTTCTAGAACACCAAGATGCATAAGCAAGGCCATCTCTGGCAAACTGGGGTGACTGCTCCAGGCCCTGAGCTTTAAGGGCTCCTGCAGTTCCGGCCTAATTGCCCTTGTGGCTGTCTAGTAAAATACCCTTCCACCACCCCCACCACAATCCTCTCCTAAGATCCTACCACCCTGTTACAAAGAGAAGCACTTTTTTACCTGTGTCTGCCTCCTCTGTCTGCTTCAGTCTGCCAGGCCCCGTATTCTTGCGGGATCTGCAAATACTGCACGCGCAGATTTCAGACTAGAACCAGCAGAGGAGGCGGCAACGAATACAGGTAAGAAGTGCTGCTCTCCTGCTGGCTAAGGGGAAGGAGAGTATCCTGCCAGGGTGGGAACATGCGAGGATCCTACTAGGGGTGGGGGAGGGGATCATATTTGCGGTAGGGGGAAGGGGGAGGTAGGTGGGAAATGCACGCCTCACTACACAGTTTTAAAATATGGGTAATCTATCCAGAGAGGAGTAGTAGTCATGACAGCTGTTAAAGAAAGAATTTAGGAGCCTATGCAATAAAACTCGCACCAAAAGAAGTTTTAGCATGCCTTCACTAAAATTTATTGCAAAGCACGTCAAGTCCTGTTTTGATATGCACGTAAAAGTTTTACTGAGTCACATGCTAATGTTTTACTGAGTCACATGCTGAGTCGTAAGCCCTGAAATTTTTCCTTTAACAACTGTCACAACCACTACATCTCCCTGGGTATATTCTCCATAATTTAAAACAACTTTGCTGAGATTTAAAATATAATAGCAAAATTGTGTTTGGTGTTTTACCCTGCATAATACTAGCAGCAGTTAAATGAGAGATTGACCATCCCGTATTTTTATAAGCAATTCATCTGCCTCAGTGGTTAATATATGCCGGAAATTCCATTTCCTCGCAGAAGGCTAGTAAAGGGGCTATCACCTTTACAGAGAAAAGATCCAGCCATTTATAGCAGATTTAAAAGCTGCAGGCATGAAGTAAGTGAACCATAATAAGAAGACAATTCATAGCATATGCCTAGTAATCTAAATATTAAAAGGCATTTAATATAAATTGACTTTCAGAAAAAAAAAATCACACTAGCAGAAGAAGAAGAAGAAAACATCTGGAAGGCACAGCTGCTGAGCATAAGTGAAGCCTGAGTTTTGATTCACTGTCAGAAACCACAAAAGATTTGTCAGTTTTTCTAGATTGAACAGCGTTTATCTTTATGAACCTGCTGATCTCTTCCACTTTGTCGTATTCCTCCATCTGGTCCAGATAATTGGAAGCTGGGCCTCGCACTTGTTTTCTTGGAAAATCTGGAAAGCACAGACCACCATCCTTCTTTGCGTAGTAGAAGCAAAACTCATCAGCTGTGGTCTGCAGAAAGCCTGGAAGAGATTTTCAGAAGAATCAGGTCCTGCTATCACTCTGTGTGTTCTCCAGTCTGCAAGCAACATGTCCTTCTGGTAACTTTCAAACACGCACAGCGATAAAAAAATATTTCTTGATTTATTTTTTTTTTTTAATAAAACCTGACTACTCATCATTCTGAAAGTAAATTATGCAGAATTAGGCCAGGGAAATTAATATTTTATAAAGCTCAATTTACCTCATTTTGTGGAACATTTTGCCATTTGCTTTATAACCAGTGCAAATCAGTATTGATTTGAGAAGATTGCAATACTGTAGAAATGGCAGATTTATCATTTAAAGAAAGATTGCATACATATAATTGATTATAGAAAATAAAAAAGAAATGCATTTATCAACAAAAGCTAGAAAAATACAAGTACATTATTGGACACAAACTAATACACACAAAGGGACTTGAAATAGCACAGGTTTAAAACTTTTGAGCAGAAGCGCCAATAGTTGCAAACTTGATAACTAATGCCTTTGTATACTTGAAAAAGCATGGAAATTCTCAGTCTTACTGAGGGACAGATGTGCTAAATAATTTTCCCATAGACACAAAATGGAGGGGAGGGACGGACGTAGCACATCTGGCCCTTAACACTCTAATGGGAGCCTGAATTTAATCTATATCAAAATGGATTAGACAGGTTTATGAAGGATGAGTACATTCTAGGTTATTGAAACACCAGTGTCAGGAATGTAACACCAGGTTCAAGGCAACCCTAAACTATGTTTTTTTGTAAACTAGGTTGGTAGGAGAAACCATTAATCATCCTACACATAGCTTAGTATGTTTACTTGGTAATATTAAAGACAGGTTATTGGGCTAGATGGAGCACTTCTGCAACACACCTCATTATGATAGACCATCTACTGTCAATTGCCATTCTAAGATCCCCCTACTAGCAAACCATATGCAATGGAAAAGGAACAATGAGATCAAGGAACAACTGGGGGTACATTTTCAGTAAGGAACCTTATTACGCTGTCTCTGAAGATGCGCTTGTTATGCTGCTCAGAATGTGCATATTCACTTAAGTGGCCTTGAACGATGGAGTAAACTGCACGTGTCAGCAGCGAGCTTGCCAACCAATGGAGACACATTTTTAAAATGCAATGCATTGCACTTTCCAAGCAGGGCCTCCTTTTTGCCATGTAGCTAAAAATACACATGCTGTGAAACTACACATGCACTTTAGGACAACTGAAAATCCACTTATGCGAATTCTGATGATCCTACTAGCACAGGTCCTTCTATTGCAAGTGCAAATCTTGACTTAAGCCTTTGAAAATTTATCCCACTGGGACTGGTGATGTGCACCTACACATTCATGGAAGCACATAAAGCAATTCAACTTTGTGCCTTCATGTGCCTGGGAAGGGCAATTTTCAGACCTGTGTATGCAGGTGAACAACTGTTTGCTCACTTAAAAAGGGTCAGTGAAAACTGTTCTCTGCTGCTCCCCTCCCACAGGGGTAGATTTTCAAAGGGGTACGCGCGTATGATACGAGGTACCCCCCGAAAATCTACCCCAAACCCCCCCTGCGCACGCCGAGCCTATTTTGCATAGGCTCAGCAGCACGCGCAAGCCCCGGGATGCGCGTAAGTCCCGGGGCTTGCATGGAGGGGCGTGTCGGGAGTGACGTGGCGTTTCGGGGGCGTGCCACGAGTGACGCGGCGTTCCGGGGGCGGGCCTGGGGGCGTGGCGCCGGCCCGAGGGCGTGATCAAGGCCTCCGGACCAGCCCCCGGGTCGGGTGATGGCGCGCCAGCAGCCCGCTGGCGCGTGCAGATTTATGCCTGCTTTCAGCAGGCGTAAATCTAGCAACAAAGGGGGGGGGGGATTTAGATAGGGCCGGGGGGGTGGGTTAGGTAAGGGAAGGGAGGGGAGGGGAAGGTGGAGGGAGGGCGAAGGAAAGTTCCCTCCGAGGCCGCTCCGATTTCGGAGCGGCCTCGGAGGGAACAGGCAACGCGCGCCGGGCTCGGCGTGCGCAGATTGCACAAATGTGCACCCCCTTGCGCGCGCCGACCCCGGATTTTATAAGATACGCGCGGCTACGTGTATATCTTATAAAATCCAGCGTACTTTTGTTCGCGCCTGGTGCGCAAAATTATAAAATCTACCCCACAGTGAGTAAAAATGCTCACACTGTTCACACTGCGAGTATTTTTTGTTTGCCAGAGCAAAGGGGAGGGAGGGATTGCGGAGATTGCATTGTAAAATCTCCATTTGTACTTCTGGTGGGTACATTTGCACTTGCTTCAAAAGCACGTGTAAATGTATGTGCCAAGAAAAAAACTTTTGCCTCCTTAGTTGGTGCCATGTGGGTCTTGATAGGTTAGTGCAACTTTATTCACATTTTTTTTTTTTACTTTTTATTTATACTGTTTAAAAAGTATACAAACCAGGTTCATCTTCTCATGGAAACTGAAGTATATATGACAGAGATAACAATAAAATGCACACAATATAAAATAAATAAAGGTAAAATACAGACTTTTTTCCCAGTCCCTAAAAGAAGAAGAGGGCCAAGACAAATACGGGGAAAAACATACTGGCAGATTTTAAAAGCCCTACGGGCCCCAAAGCCGGGAAATACATGTGTGTATCAGGCTGGCACGCGCCGCGCAGATATTAAGAAGCACCCGCGTACGCACACAAATCAAAAAGTTCAAAACAGGGGCAAGGCATGGGCTTGGTCTGGGTGGGGTGGGGGAAGACCAAGAGATGTGCATGTAAATGCTTACGCGCATATGCGTATACCGGGGGTCCCCACCGCGTAACTTTAGCTCTGCTATTGCTGGTGTGTGTAAGTCAAAAAATAAAAAATCAGGGCTAATCAGTTGGATTTTAAGGGTCAGGTCTAACAGGAGAGAAGGTAGCCTTTAAAACTAGGGGGGGTTAGGAAGTCCCATCCCTACATTGGGTGAACTGTGAATGAACTGGGAAAACGGTAAGAAGCCTACACGCATACCCCTTATAAAATTCCCCTCACTTACACGGTAGATGCAATATTTGCACGCACACGCATGCAGCTATAGAAAATTGAGCGCACGTGTATGCGCATACAGCCGATTATATAAAATACGCACGTATGTGCACGTATGTCATAAAATGTTGCGAGCTGGCACGTGCACGCACAGGCCTAAAGATTCACCTTATAGGATCCAGGAAGAAACAAAGAAAAGTGATCAAGATAACAGCAAAGTAGGAAATAACAAGGAAAATGTAACAACCGGCATAGAAATTTACCAAAACGTCTGAGAACATGCATGGAGTACTACCCAAACGTTATAATCCGCCTACCTCCATTCCCTCCTCTAAAACAAAAGAAATAAAAATGGCACCAAATCAGTTTGAAAGATTTACACAAACCTATTCTTATTCCTAAAGCAACATAATAATCACAACATCATCAGCAGTTACTCACAAGCTGATCCTGAATAGAACCATTTTAAAAGAACAAGTACTTTTTAATTTCTGCAACTGTACAAATCATGCTAAGCCTCATTCATTACTGTAGTGCTAAGGGCCTTCTTCACTAATGCTTTTTGCCCATTCCATCTCTATGGGAAAAAAGCTTAGTAAATCAGGCCCTTAAGATCTACAAGTGAGCTTAATAAATGAAGAGCAATTGTACAAAAAAAACAACAACCAAGAGGAGTGATTGAGAATCTGACGAATAAGATTTAGCACCTGGGTTCCAATTCACTAAATAATGCATGCCTTTACGCACGTGTAAAATGAATTTATGTGTGCGCATGCAAGTGCACAATTCACTTGCAGGTCAATTTTAAAAGCACTGCTCACGCAAAAATGCCCACATATGCATGATTGCGGGCCATGCGCAAGCAATGCAGATTTTTAAAAGCCGCAAAATGCGCACACATGTACCTGTGCATGCATGAAGAATAAGGGGACAGAAAAGGGACAAGGCTTAGGCTTTTCAGGGACGGGCCAAGACTTACACGTGTAACTCCAAATTTTAAAACCTAAAACTGCAGCGCGCGTATGCTAGATATCTGCGTAACTTTACTGCTGCTCCTAATAAGGAGCAAATCTGTAAATCTCGAGTTTAGGGCATATAGAACAGGATAAGAGGTCTGGATCAACTGGGCAACATGCAGGATGAAGAATCAGAGGGTCTGAAAGACCTCGATATTAACTGGACAAACTGCTGGACTAACTGGAAAACTGGGAATGTGTCACGTGTGAGCATGTTTTAAAATCTGCTGACATATGCGCATTAAAGCCAATAAAGTCCTATGGAAGACACGTGCATGCTAGCTGTGCTCGAGAAACCTCTTAAAATTAGGAGCATACTTATGTAACTATCCCAATTGAGCATACTTGAACGTATCTATCCCAATTCCTGGTAAACAAGGATTGAATAATTACACTGCAGAAAAGTTTACATGCCTGAATCTATGCATATGTCTTCTGAATTCCCTTACATGTGGTTGGTGTATTTTAAAACATACATGTGCAAATGCGCGCACGATTAAAAATTCCAGCATATCCTCGCTCACACGTCGATACATGATTGTATGTGCACATGCATGCTCATTTTAAAATTACCGTCTTAGAGGATAACTTTAAAACATGTGTGAGCGTACCCATATACACAGTTATATGGACAGGCATGCACATGCACACATAAGGGTAGATTTTCGATTCAAATCCCGGTGTTTACATGTGTGGCTGGGCCTTGCGTGCGGCAGGCGAATTTTTGAAGAGGCGGACACGCACATAAAAGCCGGTATGTGAATAAGTGTCGGGTCTCTTCGAAGAGGCGGGCCGGGGGTGCGTGTTCTGGGCAGGGTAGGGGGTAGGCCGGGGCAGCACCATTGTTCGCTGTCCCGAAGACCCGGCTGCCAGCGCATGCAACCTACTTCAGCTCGGGAGCTGAAGTAGGTTGTATAACAAAGAAGAAAAAAAGAAAAAGGTAGGGTTTAGGGGGTGGGGAGGAGAGGAGAGGGGAAGGGAAGGGAAGGGGAAGTGAGGTTAGGTAGGGGGGTAGGGAAGTTCCTAGATGGAACTGGGGAAGGCCAGAATGCATGTGCTTAAATTGCAGAAGTCCCCCCCCCCTTTGCACATACCGCCCGCACATACGCACGCGGATTATAAAATCCGGTGTGCATGTGCACGCGGCCCATGGATTTTCCACCATGCACGCGCCAGCGCACGCATGGTAGAAAATTGGCGCGTCCATGTTTGCACGCCAGGAAGTGCACACACATGGACACACGCACGCAAAGTGGAAAATCTACCCCATATTTTATATCATGCAAGCTACTGCATGCCCACTATATAAAATGAGTTTTAAAAAGGTTTGGATAAGTTCCTAGAGGAAAAAAATCAATAAACTGCTATTAATCAATAAGGAATAGTAGCTTGAGATCTATTTAATGTTTGGGTACTTGTCAGGTACTTGTGTCTTGGATTGGCCACTGTTGGAAACAGGGTATTGGGCTTGATGGACCCTTGGTCTGATCCAGTATGGCATATCTTATGTTCTTATGAGCATAAATCTGCCCAACATGTTTGCATATCATAAAATATGCAGCATGTATTTTTAACATAGCCACATAAGTTTTGACTTATTCAGAGAAGTGGCGACAAATATTTGACTAAATAGTGCTGTGGCGACTTATCTGGCTAAGTGGAGCTGTTTAAGACTTATCCAGCTAAGTAAGACAGCCGGAAAAGTAAAATAAAAGCACTATATAAGTGGATAAGTAAGACAGATGGATAACTAGCGTTTTGAAGACATATCTGGCTATCCTACTTATCTGGCTATGTTGGCTTTTTAGACTTATCTGGTTAAGATTTAAGATAAATCTAAAATTGTTTGGATAAGTGGTGGACATCTCCTATGCATGCATATTTGTACTCCTAATTTTAGTTTGTGCTTCTAATTTAAATGAGAAAATTTAACGTGAATATTTTCTTTAGCACTTGTCAGCTTTTATGCATGTAAATTATCAAAGTTTATAACGTGCGCTTGAAGGAAATTACCAGTTAAACCAATGAGTCCACTAGCTGGCCCAGTCTATCTCTAGGTCATCAAGACCCCTCTTGTTCTTCAGCCGGCACTCCCTCCAGTTTTCCTAGACCACACACCCAGTCAGTATTTGCCTTTAAAGAATTAAATTCTGACCTACACCTGGTAATTGGCAGGTGTAAATGTGCACAGGTAACAGCGAACGTGCGTAGTATTTGCAGATTTTAAAATAGCACCTTATATGCATAAATGTCAGCCCTGCCCCAGAACACCCTAGCCCACCCCTTTTTTTATACGAGCAAATTTGTTCACGCACCATTACTTGCACATCTATGTTTTAGGTTTATAAAATAGCAGTTATGCGAATATGCTCTGTGCATGCATGGGCTCATTTTAACATGTGCAACTTTTTAAAGATTCACCTTTAAAACAGCAGATCATGGCAGGTGCTAAAATAATGCAAATCGAGGGATAATGAGCTAATGAGGCATACAATCATTAAAGTTCACACACTGGGGCAAAGTTTTGTGATGGGGACAAAAACTCAAAAATAAGTATAAACTCCTAGTTATCTGGAGCAAAGGTACATTATAATATTTTTTGTTATAAAATCCTACCTAGTTCAGTGTCAACAGGTTTTCTTCTCTTTCACCTCAAAGCACCGAGACACTTCAACATAGTAAAGACAGAGCCAGTGCCATATTCTGCTCCAGCTCCTCAGGCGGAGCAAAGTGGCTATGCTCCAATTTAACACACTAGCCTCTTTGACATTATCAGTTTAGACTAAACTGTAAAATAAAAATCCCTTCTATCATCTAGTCACTCTTCCAGTTTCACTCCAACTCTTTAATCATCCCTCCCTCCACCAAGTAAGCAGGAGATTATACTTATCTCCTTCCCACTCCAGCAATGTTTCCAAAGGAAAATGAGCGGTGGCACTGTGGCATCATTTGTAACTCAATCCAAAAGTGGGGAGGACGTGCAAGCATACCTCCTTCTGCTGGCTGGAGTGAGGGAGGCGGGGATAGGGATCAGGATGGGATGGAGAGAGTGATTGGGAAATTGGAGTAGAGGTGGAGGGAGTGATCAGGGGGGTTCCAAGTGGAAGAGATGATTGGAGGTAGGAGGAGGATGGGGAAGATGGAGGGGACGATAGTTTTTGAGGTTTTGTCTCCACACTGAGTAACCCAGTAACAACGGTTCAGTTAGAGTGTGAGAGTGTGTGTTATGTGTTGGGGGGGGGGGGGGGGGGACGGGACAGGGCTGGATCAAAGATTTCATGGTAACAGGGATTAAAACCTTACAGATATAGGAATCTTAACAGAGTGCTCATTTGCATACCACATCTTTAGTCAAAAGAAAGGGGAAATGCAGTACAAGTGTGCAAGAAAGCCAGGGGGAGGGTATGTGTGCAAAAAAGTCAACAGTTGTGATTGGTGGGGGGGGGGGCAGGGCAAAAAAACAGAAATGGTATCAGGGTGGGGCAGTGGTGGTGATGAGGGGATGTGTGTGTGTGTGTGTGTGTGTGTGTGTGTGACAGCCGAGTCGATGGAAGGGGAGGGAGGATGAGGATGGGTGACAATCATAGGTAATGCAGGTGTAAGGCGGAGTGAAAGAGAGATAGAGATAGAGGGAGTAAAGGGATGGGGGAAATGGAAGCTAGAGGTGTGATGAGGTGGATTGGAAAGAGAGCTAGGAATGGTAATTGGAGGGGGAAAGATTTCAGAAAGGCGTACAGGGTGGGGGGGGTACAGTGCAAAAAGGAATGAATACTTCTAGGAAGAGTGATTTGAAAAGGGCTTGAATTTTGGGGGAAAGGAGGGTGTATGTGAGAGACCCAGAGAGTGTACTGGAGGGGAGGCATCAGAAGAAGAGAGAGGAAAGAGAGGGGGGTAGGGGTAGGGGAGATACTGGTGGTAGACAGAGAGTGAGGAGGGGGTGCAGACTGGCAGAAGGAATGGGGGGGGAGGTGTTAATGTTGGAGCCCCTGTCATTGTTCTTGTGTGGTCTGAGGTATGTTATACTGGGGCTGAATGAGAGAGAGTGACAGGGATAAGAGAGAGAGAGAGAGAGAGGGACAGACAGACAGACATTGGGCAGAGGATGGGGGAGAGAAAGAAGAAGATGCTGGTTAGATAAAGATGAAAACAGGGTGGAGGGATTGACAGAGAGACTGGTGGGAGGACTGAGAGACTGGGGGACAGGATGAGATTGAGACAGAAGGTTGGGGTAATTGAGAGAGACTGGTGGGGATAGAGTGGGGAACTGAGAGAGACTGGTGGGAACAGGATGAAACGATGGAAAGTTTCAGGGGACAGGGTGGAGAGACTGTCAAAAACTAATGGGAGGAATAAGAGAAAGGATAAAGGGAATAAAATGAAACTGAGTCAGAAACAGAGGTAGGGACAGGGTTGGGGGACTGAGAAAGAGAGAGACTGGTGGGAGGATTGAGAGAAACTGCTGAGAACAGGATGGAACTAACAGAGAGAGACTGTGGGGCTGAGAGAGGGAGAGATACTGTTGGAAAGAGGGCCTCCCCCTCACACCCTTCTTTTGATTTTTTTTTTTAATGTGAAGCTCTTTGGTACTGTGCATCCCAATTTCTTGGCTCTTGGTGCGTGAAAGGTTGGCCACCCCTGGTCAAGGGCCTCAACTGGAATGGCGAACACTGCAGGTGGGTAAACCGCCATAGCAGCCCTTCCCATAAATAACAGCAATGGGATCATCCATAGTTAAGTGATTTAAAAGGAGGACAAGCGAAACACTACATACAATACTGGACAGAAAACACTTCAAATTAATTGAAACTAGCTAAGATAACAATAAAAACCAGCTAAATTACCCATGATCACAAGGAGTGTACAAAGGAGCAAGTTTCTTTGTGTGCACGATGGTGGTGCCCCTCTGGTGCACCCCAACTGGCACTGGGGCAGGGCTTTTCAAATCAACATCATCAGGGGACCGGGTTCAGGTCGAGAAGCAGGGACAAGCAGCAAGGGGAAAAGGAGCCGCAGACCTGCAAAGAAGGAACAGCAGCAGTACAGGAGTTGTCGGACAGGCAGCAAGATCAGAAGCAGCATAGGCAAGATGGCAGGTTGATGGAACTCTCCCCTCACTTCTGCTTCTCGATGCACTCGGCGGCTGCACATAGTGGCCCAACTAATTTTTAATCTAAGAAAATACGATCGTGTTTCCTATGCCTTGGAAAATTTACACCGGCTTCCAATTTTATGTCAATTAAGATATTCTGTGTTGGTTTTAAATTGCTTCACAGAGATCTACCACAGTATCTTCCAAATTTGTTTGTGCATCATCATCCAAGAACATTGCAATCTTCTCAAAAAGATTTACTTGCTTTACCTTTCCAAATTAGACTTGAATCTGTGAGGTGTTCTCCCTTTTCCTATCAGGCTGTACTATTTGTCTGCAGACTGAAAATAATTATCCCAAATTTCGCAAGGCAATGAAAGCTTGGCTCTTCAAGCAAGCTTTTAATTGAGCTTTGGCAGATCTCCATGGATATATCAAGACCTTTTTCTCTTTTTTTTTTTTGTTGAGTATGTAATTCTTGTGCATTTATTTTAAGATTTATGTATTACTGATTGACATCTGTATAATTATGATGTATATTTTATGCATTTTATTGGAAACCATTTTGATATCATCTAAGTGTTTTATCAAATTTTATGAAACTAATGTAAACTAATTGTCAGTGCTCTGGTAAAGAAAGAACAAGCATATTTCAAGAAACTAATCTTGTCCATGCAGGTAAACTTAGGTGTATTACCTATTCATTTTTCTAGATTAAAATGATGCCCTCATGCATCTTACAAATTAATTAATATAAACATATTTTCAAACTGATCTATATATTGCATTTTCAAGTATTCATAAACCAAAACAGAAGAGGGACATTAGCAGTCTCCATGGTTTGCATTTTTAAACATTCATTAATCTCCTAAAGGCACCATCTCTACCCAATTAGTTTATCGGTTTTCTTTAGACAATAATTCTGCTAGCCCCTCCAGTTTTCTTGCTCGGCTTCATATGGTAAATGTTTGCATTCCTCCAATTAACTTGCCCCTCCTTGTCCAGTGCTTCCAGCAATGGCACTAATGTCTAATGCAAAAGGGGGTGCAGGTACACAAGATTTAGTGATGTAAGTGGGGGAAGGAGAGAGGTAAGGTGGAGAGGTAAGGTGGAGAGGTAAGCTGGTGCAGAATTTTGAGGACCAACAGAAACATTTTAATTGGATCCTGAAAGCAATAAGGAGCCAAGGGAGATTTCTGAGGGAGACTGAAAGATGATGGGATTTATAGTAACATACAGTAACATAGTATTGACTGCAGAAAAAGGCCAAATGTTCCATTCAGTCTGCCCAGCAAGTTTCATATGATGGTAACTGTCACTCCGTGTGACCCAATAAGATGAGGAATCGGCAAGCCGTCATGAAGCGACAAGATAGCAATTGAATCGCAAGGGCAGCTAGAGCATGGGCACAATCTCTTGGGAGAAACGCTCTTGCCTGAATGGTGTCCAAGTCCGCTCCAATGAAGGAGAGGATCTGCGATGGAATGAGATTGGATTTTTGGTAGTTCACTAAAAATCCCAGTGACAGTAGCAGCTGCAGGGTCAGATGGAGGGATCGCAGTACCTCCTTCTCTGACGGGGCCCTTAGCAACCAGTCGTCTAGGTAGGGGTAAACATGGATGCTCTGTTGGCGAAGGTATGCTGCTACTACTTCCAGGCATTTCGTAAAGACACAAGGCGCCGATGCTAGGTCGAATGGCAATACTTAATACTGAAAGTGTCGGCGTCCGACCAGAAAACGGAGGATGAGATGGTGTTATTGCAATACACGTGTATGCGTCTTGCAGGTCTAGAGAGCAAAGCCAATCTCCCTTCTGAAGAAGAGGGAGGAGGGATCCCAAGGTTACCATCCTGAACTTTTCCTTTTGTAGATTTTTTTTTTTTAAGGCACGTAGATCCAGTATTGGATGAATGCCTCCTGATTTATTTGGTATCAGGAAATACCAAGAATAGAACCCTTTTCCTGGTTGTAGAGGGGGAACTGGTTCTATGGCGTTGGATTGGAGGAGGTTTGTAATTTTCTCCTCCAAGAGTGTAAGAGTGGTAAGTGATCAGGTAAACCCCACCCCGACCGAGGTAGGGAGTCCAATGGCACTGAAAGGAAGTTGAGTTGGTAACCTTGAGACACCACTGAAAGGACCCATTGATCCATTGTGATCGTGCGCCAGACGGCGGTGAAATGACACAAGCGGCCGCCTACTGGCAGGGGCAGCAGTGGAGGTTGACGATTGCTCTCTAGCAGGGAGTCAAAACCCCAACGCAGGTCCAGGCTGTGGAGCTGGCTGGGTCTTCTGAGGTCTGGACTGGCGAGACTGACCCTTCTGGTACGGTCTGGCTGGGCGATTGCGAAATAGAGGAGGATAGTACCTACGAGCCTTATAGGTTGTCCTCTTAGGCTCCCTTCTGAAATGCCGTTTAGAAGTGGAGGGAAAATCAGAGGGCACAAACGAGAGTTGGCGTAATGTCTCGTGGTGGTCCTTGAGCTGTGTGACAGTCTCCTGAATCTTGTCTCCGAAAAGATTATCACCAGTACAGGGGAGATCTGCCAATCGCTCCTGAATGTCAGGTCTAAATCCGAGGATTTAAGCCATGCCCATCTTCTGGCAGTTATACCAACCGCAGCTACTCTAGAAGATGTATCGAAGATATCATATGCTGCACGGACCTTGTGCTTTCCAGCATCGAGACCTTTTTTGAGGATGGCATTGAGTTGTTCTTGGAATTCATCTGGCAGGGAGTCAGAGAAGTCCTGGATAAGCTTGAAAATATTCCTCGTGTACTGCTTCATGTAAAGCTGGTAAGCAGCGACACAAAAAATTAGCATGGAGCCATGAAATACCCTGTGCCCCAGGGCATCCAGGAATCTCTGCTCCTTCCCAGGAGGTGTGGAAGAATGAGGCCTAGGTCTTCTCACATTCTTCTGGGCAGATTCTACCACTATTGAATGGTGCGACAACTGGGACTTCTGGAACCCAGGAGCAGACTGAACTAAGTAGGTGGTGTAGGTCTTACGATGCACCAGGGGCACTGTCCCTGGATGCTCCCAGTTACGTTAGAGAAGATCTAAGAGGACCTCATGGACAGGTATAGACATCACCTCCTTGGGGGTGTCCACAAACTGGAGGACTTCTAAAATTTTGTGTCTGGAATCCTCTTCAGTATGAAGCTTAAAGGGAATGGCCTCGGACATTTCCTTAATAAAGCTAATGAAGGACAAATCCTCTGGGGGAGAATGTCTTCTCTCTTCAGGAGGAGATGGCTCAGAAGGAATATCATCAGTATCCTGGGAATCCGAGGAATCATCAGACCATGGCTGATATGGCTGGTCTCCTGCATCAGGCAGGCCTCCTGAAGGAAGGAAAAGGCCAACTCCTGATGGATCCGGTCTTGGCACCGAGGAAATCGGAGGTGGCACCGACGGTATCGAAGGAGGAACCGAGAGAGACCGATGCGGCACCGAAAAAGGCATGGGCACCGGTGATCTTGGTGGACGCTTCGGTGGAGGCACTCCTGAAGGCCCTGGGACAGGGTCCAGCATTGGTGTTTCCTCATCTCCCGATGAAAGAGGGAACGATGTCGATGGAAAGACCGGTGTCTTCGAGGGCACCGGTGGAAGCACTCCAATGAGCGTGTCTAACCTGTCCAGGAGTGGAGCCAGCACCGTGGGCATCGGGTCGGTGATGGGAACCGGAGTCGGTGCCGGTGGAGGCGGGAGTCCTTGCAGTGCCTGGATGACTGCCTCTTGAACTATCCAGTTCAATTCCTCACAGAAAAGGAAAAGGTGCTTGGAGGACTAGTTCCGGAGTTGGAGGCTGCACTGACAACTCCGGAGGGACCACCAATGAAAGTGGAATCTCGGCTCTCGGCCCCACTGGAGTGGGGAATGCCTTGGAGGAGGATCGCGGCTGATCCGTGAGGGTCATTTTCTTCGGTGGCTCCACTGATACCAATGTTGATGCCTTAGCTGGATCGGCAGATGAAGCCTTCCAGTGTGGATGCCAATATTTTTCTTGGTGTTCGGGCTGGTCCGGCACCGAGGACGTTGAGATGGATTTCTTCAGCAGAGAACTAGGCAGCCGGGAATCGCCGGAGGCCGGTCGCTGCCAAGGTGTCGACGGCGACGGAGTCGATGACGCTGATGATTTGGAAGGGGTAGGCTGCTTAGTTTGGAACAAAAACTCCATTTTTTCTAAGCGAGCCCGGCAGCCTTTGGGCGTCATTTAGGCGCAACTGGTACAGGTCACGACGTCATGGGTAACCCCTAAGCACAGGACACATACCTGATGCGGGTCCGTAATGGACATGGTCCACGGACAGTCGGAGCACCGCCTAAAACCCATCACCATCGAGTTTGAAAAAATTTAACCGCAATGCGGTCGGTGGCCATCAGGCTTAAAAAGGGGAACCATCGGTAACCAACCGCAAAAACGAGATAAAGCCTTACCTTACGTCTGCGGGTATCGATAGTCAAAAGGGGGACCCCGGATGGGGTGATTTTAGACAAATTTTTGAAAAAATTCCTTGAGGAAAAATCCTGTCAGGATTAACTGTGAGAGCTCCTCAACCCACGTGGCTACTGCTGCACGGAGAAAAAGAGACTGAAGGGGGACTCCTGCTGGATGCAGGGTTAGGTGGTATGCTGGGCATGCTCAGTGTGCCAAGTCAAAGTTCTAGAAACTTTGACAAAGTGTTCCATGAGGGCTCCATCCTGATGATGTCATCCATATGTGAGGACTACCATCCTGCTTGAGAAACATAGTATTGTCCTGTGAGAAACATAGTATGGACTGCAGAAAAAGGCCAAATGGTCCATCCAGTCTGCCCAGCAAGTTTCATATGATGGTAACTGTCACTCCATGCAGGTTACCCCCATGTTTCTGTTAAGGGAAGTAGATGCTGCTCTGTGCAGGTTACCCCCATGTTTCTGTTAAGGGTAATACTTAAGCCTAAGTAAGGCAGTATTTTGTATATACAAGAAGCAGAAAACTTGAGAATTTGCAAATGCCACTAAAATATCACATTTATTAAGGATGGAGTAGAAAAAAGTTGAGGTATTTGCAATTAGATAGAAGGGATAAGGGCACAAAAAACTTAACTAATGTAACAAAAGATGAAGTAAAAAAATGTTACTGATATACATGAGAAAAAGTTTACTTCAAGATCAAGAAGTGGCCAAAAAGCGGAAGCAAATGTGAGCTCAGAGATGTTTCCTTTCCATCATACCCCAAAATAACAACTCCCATCCTAGAGACATTGTGCTGCAGGAAGATGATGCTGAGCCAGAGGTTAATACAATTCTACAAAAGCAGAGGTCACTGAAAGAGTTAAAGGGGAAACCCACACAGGGATTGTTAGAGGTTTAAAGTTGGAGGTAAACAGAAAAAAGGATAGATCAGTTCTGCCATATTGTTGGGAGCTACTATTTTTATATGGTTTGTAAACACGAAACTTTCAATAAAAATAGAATTTACAAACATTTTAGCTCTGATGATGTGATAGGGTAATACAGGATATACAGTGGAGGGGGGATTTCCTGTGCACACACATAAATTCTATATCCTCCTGTTAGACCCACGTGCTGTACCCTGAAGGTTCTGCAGATGGAAACAAAGCTGTGGGAGGATTTATGGTGTTATCTTTTGAAAAACCAGTTTCCCAAGCTTTCCCCCATTCCAGTTCCAGTCAGGCAATCCCAGTAGTGAAAAATGCAACTGTTTTTCAGCAGCCTGTGCTGCAAACTTGCAAAACCTCGAACAACTGTGAAACCCCTGGACCAGGCAGACTACACAGATTACAGAAAACAAGTAAGCTAAAGCTTTTGGAAATCTGAGTTTAAGATTTTGTTGTTTTGGCGAGAACTTTATAAAATCTCTGGATGCTTTTCCTGTCAAGAATGAATCAGCTATCTTCAGGTCTAAGAGAGATCACTGGTTTAAGCAAATAAATAATCTATTTGCAGTGATTTCACCTACAGATAATACAATTTTCGATAAGCCACTTTCAGAAACAACCCCTTCTCCAGCTGATGCTACAAGGCATGCAGTATACTCTTTTCTTTGCAAAGCACACGGCTCTCCGTCCAACGCTAAAGTTATGCTTTCATCTGGTTATCTTTCAAGGCAACTTGGGTGGTCACAAAAAGCACTTGACATCTTGATGCACTTCAGCAGTTTTACATATACACAAACTTTGTAGAAAAATAAATTTGTCATTCGTCACCACATATGTTGATCCGGGGAGCAAGGTTCCTGTGGCTCCAGCTTCTGGGCTTCTCAAGCCTCTCTCTTTCCCCCCCCCCCCCCCCCCCCCATCTCTGTTTTTCTACTCAGTGTTTTGTCTTGCAATCTAAAGATAACTTTCCTCAATCTTTTAAAAACTTCTCAAAGAAGGGTGATGCAAACATTTAAAAGCATTTGCTAATTATTTGAATTGGTGGCAACCGAGAAAAAAAAAATAAAAAGTTTCCATGGCTTCCAGTTTAGGCCAAACATTTACAATATCTAATCTGTTATCACCACTCCACAGGCAGTCTTGGCGACAGTGACCTGTTCTGCTTAGCGGTGGGGAATGTGATAAAAAGCAAGAAACAGCTGGTTTGAGAAAGCCTTTGCAATCTCTGCAGTTTATAAAAGCAGTAATAATATTTTTGTACTTGAAGGGGCTTAGATACATGTTAAACCGCACCAAAGGGGAACATGAAATTCTATTCAAAATGTTTTCTTAAGTCAACAAGAAGACATTAGAGAAAATGACTGAGCTCCTCAGAAGTGAAATACACTCCCCACCCCCCCAGCCCCTACCTAGCTCCTGTTCTGCAAGTAGCGGAATATCTGGTGATATTAAGCTTGCAGCACTTTTTTCTCATAGCCCCAAAATATTGATATTTAGCCATTTCCATGAAAATGTACTCCTGTGCATAATCTTTTGCATACCTTTAAATTTTGCACAATAGAAGCCTGTGTATGCAAACAATTTTAAAGCATTGTTCCAAACCTATTAGAGTTGTAACTGTTTACTCTTTTTGGTTCACGTATTCTGAATTTCACAAATGAAGAAATGGAGATTCACAGTTCTGAAAGTTTCCAAACTCTTGTTTTGTTAAGAACTACACAAATGCATGCTTTCATTATTTTTTTTCACAAACTGTATTAATTAATCTTGGGAGAACTTGGTGCAAAAACAATTTAACATTTTGTACCTATTTTAAAATTCTATATATTCACTCTACAAAAAGAACACAATAATAAGCACAATCGGGAAGAGGACTAGCCTAGTGGTTAGAGCAGTGGACTATGAACGAGAAGACCAGGGTTCAAGTCTTGCTGTCACTCCTTGAGACCTTGGGCAAGTGACTTTACCCTCCACTGCCTCACCTATCTGGGGATAGAGAAATACCTACAGTACCTGAATGTAAACTGGTGTGATATCTCAATTGAGATCAAATGTTGGTATATAAAAATAATAAATAAATAATTATGAATTGCTACAAGAAAAACAATGAGGTCAATATTCAAAAAAGCATAAAAATGAATGACTTCTCCACCTAAGTTATCAGGGATATTCAGTGGGATAAACCGGCTATGTCTGAATACGGCTGGTTACATTTCAAAGTTTCTGAGAGCATGTTCCCAGATTCAGCCTTAACTGGCTATATTCAAAGAATATAGCCAGTTAAGTAGTGTTGCACAGTTTGAAAAATAAACAAACAGGCCTCTCAGCCTATCCCCTAACCCCAGTAAAACACCAGAAGACTGCTCCCCACTCCCTCCCTGTACATTCAACTCAAAACCTCCCACACCACCCAAAACCCCTTCTTGTCATTGGGAGCTCACAACAATCTTCTAATTGGAAATGGTGGAAAATGGATGATCTTGTGGGGCCGCCAGCAACAATTAGGAGTTTAAGGGGGGTCCAGGTGGGGTGGAAGGGTTGGGATTGGGTTTACAGGAAGCAGAGAGGAGGAGGGAGTGGGGGCATCTGGAGAGGGCAACTATTAATTTTTCTTTTTCAATTTCAGGGGGGAAGCTTTTTGGGCCTATAGGCCTGCTACATTTTGGAAACAGTTTTAGGTGTTGGGGGGGGGGGGGGGGGGGAAGGGGATGAACTGATAGGGCTTACTTTTGTTTTACTGGAATGGGTGGGGGATCAGATCGGCAGATTCGCTCGTGTTTTTGTTTTTTAAACTGTGCATGCTATTTAATTGGCTATGAATATAAGGTAGCCGGTTAATGTTAAAATTATCTGGGAATAAGTTCCCAGATAACTTTAACCCTGCTGTTACCAATTTATTTATTTTATTTATTTAGAAACTTTTATATACCGGTATTAGTGGGGACATCATACCGGTTTACATTTGAACAAAAAGGCTTGAAAATACATGTTAACAGGGGAAGCGAACTGGGAGGGGGATAACAAGGAGCAGCGTGGAAAGAGAGATTAACATAACAGGAACAAGCATAAGTTAACAAGATAATTAGTTCCTTAAGGTTGTGATCACCATAAGGCAGTGCAGGGATGGGGTGGATGGGGGATCTATTCTGGATAGGCTTGTTTGAATAGTAGCGTTTTTAGTTTCTTTTTAAATTTGAGTAAACATGGTTCGAGGCGCATGTGTACAGGGAGGGAGTTCCAAAGAGAGGGGCCTGCAATAGAGAGGGCACGATCTCGAGTGGAAGAGAGGTGGGCTGTTTTCAGAGAGGGAACATGTAGTGTGCCCATGTTGGTGGATCTGGTGGGACGGGTGGACTGTGGGGAATTGAAGGGGATGTCGAGCCAATTGGAGTTGTGGGCGTGTATGGATTTGTGTATTATGGTCAGGGTTTTGTAGTGAATGCGAGAGAGAACGGAGAGCCAGTGAAGGTCTTTGAGGATGGGGGTAATGTTTTCGAATTTACGTGTGTTTTTATGATGAGTCTTGCTGACGCATTTTGCAACATTTGTAAAGGTTTTATGGTAGAGAGGGGGAGCCCTAGGAGGAGTGTGTTGCAGTAATCTAGTTTGGAGGTTATGGTGGCTTGTATTACTGTGCGGAAATCCTGGGTGTACAGTAGGGGTCTGAGTTTCTTGAGTACATTGAGCTTAAAAAATCCTGTTTTGAGAATGGAGTTGATGTACGGTTTCATACTAAGTTGCTGGTCTAGGAAGACACCGAGGTCCATGACCAATGTCTAGAATTAGCTGAATAATCTATTCAGCTAATTCCAAATACTGGAGTTAGCCTGACAAATTATTCAACTAACTCACCTCTGACCCGGGAATACCCTCCACTTAACCAGATAAATTTTATCTGGGAAATGACTTATCCAGATAAAATGTATCCAAATAAATGGTGACTGTATTCAAAAGTTATCTGAATTAATGCCTTGGCATATCAACTTTATTATTTCTCAAGGATGTAGTATTTTAAAGTTTTGATTCAGTATTCCTCCAGGAATACTACCAAAGAGCACCAAAACTAGGGATTCTGATATCTGTGGATTTTAATTTGCAATCCACAAAGCCTGAGAGGAACTCTGAACTGTAGACAGCGCCGACTTCTTGCAACTGCCAATACTTGCAGCTACACAGTGATATCTGTGATTGTTGCCTCAAATGCCAAGTAGGGATGTGCGTTCATTTAAAACAAATGTGTAAAAGGCAACAAACGAGACCATTTTTGGTTTGTTCTGAATGAAATGAACCAAAATTAGCCTCCTACAAAAGTATCCAAAAATTGTCAGGTATTTTTGTATTTGTGCATTAAAAAAAAACCTGGTCTGATACCATCCCTAAGACCTAGACCTAGTCCTGACACTAGGAGCTGGCCCAAAGCCTGGTCCCATCGTTGAAGCCACAGCCTAGCCTTTTGCCTGGTGAGGGTTGCCAACATTCAACTATGAAAATTCTGAACACTTAACACAAGGAGTAAAATTTTCATCTTTGTCCTTTCACACAACTATTTATTTGAAATTGTTTCTACTTGCCTTATTGCTAAAAAATGTGCAAAAAGCAAAGAACAACAAATGATCCCAAATATAAAAATACCAATAACATTCCATTAGAATAGTCAAGAAAACTACAATTACTTAGCAGATGCTACCTCCACCATTAGGAAAACATGTATTCGATTTGAAGAAAAATCACAAATACTTGTCATTTATCAGGTCAAACAAACTTTCTAATAACTCATGAAATCCATTTTGCCCTATTAATGTTGATTATCCTTTCAGCCAGTGATCAGTCTCATAGTAAGATATAGATGATGGCAGATAAAGCCCAAACTGGTCCATCCAGTATGCACAGTTGAGATTCCTCTGCTTTGGGTAGGTGAGCATACATATTCCCACATGCAACCCAACACCAACTTCCCACCACTATCTTGTCTTTTTCACCTATCATACCCCGTTACCCACCACTGCCATCAAGGGGTTGGTGCAAGGGTATTAGGTGCCCTAGGCAAAGCTTACAGCCGTGCATCCTCCCACCCCCCCACCCCGCCACACACACACAGTTAAAAATTATGCAATTATAATAAATTTAACATGGAAAATGACATTCAAAGTACAGTCTTATGAGGTAAAAATATGACATGCAGGACTCTTCACCTGACAGCATGAAGATTGAAAGGGAAATACTGACCCATCTCTAGATTCTTCCAGAGATTAAAGAAATTCTAATCTCCTCCAGAAAGTTATCCACCAGGAAAACCTATGCAACGAAATGGAAGAGATTTCACCACTGGTGTGCATCATTGGACCTTAATCCCTTTCATTCTTCACAGGAACAATTACTTGAATACCTACATATATTGTATACTTCCGGACTTGCAGTTTCTTCCATAAGAGTACATCTTAGCGCCATAGCAGCGTATCATCCTTCATTTTAAGGAACATATATATCCACTCACTCATTCGTAACTCGCTTCATGAAAGGAACCTTAAAACTCAGGCCTCCTATAACGAAACCTGCCATACCTTGGGACTTGAATATTGTCTTGGAAGCATTAATGCTCCCACCATTTGAACCAATGCAAACTTCAGAGTTAAAATTTCTCACTTGGAATGTATTGTTTTTAATAGCAATAACCTCAGCTCGGCGAGTCAGCAAACTTCAAGCACTAGTCCATTATCCCCTTACCTCCAGTTCCACTATGACAAGGTGACCTTATGCACTCATCCATCCTTCTTTCCAAAAGTAGTTTCAGCGTTCCATCTAAACCAAACAATCACACTACCTACCTTTTTTCCAAAACCACATTCCAAAGTCGGTAGACCTTACTGCACATGCTGGATTGTAAGAGGGTACTGGCCTATTACAAACAAAGGACCAACCATCCAGCAAGACACTTTCAACTATTTCTATCTTTAAACCCAAACTCACCAAGATTACCAATTTCAAAGCAAACACTTTCAAGCTAGTTTACACAATGCATTATCTTCTGTTATTTGGTAAAGCCTCAAAAACTAGCTTCAACTCCCAAAGTTCACCAGATAAGGGCAATGTCTACTTCGATAGCATACCTTCGACAAGTTCCTGTTGAAGATATTTGCAAAGCAGCAACATGGTCTTCCCTGCATACCTTTAAGTCCCATTACTACTTCCAACACCATATAAAGTCTGATGCATTGATGGGACACGAAATTCTACATCACGCAACAAACTAGTAAAAAAAAACCAAAATTGCCCACACTCCACAAGATTGCACAAATTTAATAAAGGTATCCTAGGCTTCGTCTATCACAACTAGGGATTCCCAGACAGCATGGCTAATTCAGCCTGCTTATCTGCGGAAAAAGGCAAGTTTGCTTACTGTAAACGGTGTTTTCCATGGATAGCAGGATGAATTAGCCATGCATTTCCACCCACCTCCCTGGACAGTTTTTTTTTTCACTGCATTCCACATCAAACTCTTCTCTTCGCTCCTGTCCTTTCCTTTCTTATTGACTGAGGGAGAGAGTCAGTCATGCGGAAAGCCACCGTGCATACGCACAGGAGCGAGCAAGAAAAGTTTTATTTCTAACATTCTAAGAGAAGTTCCGCTCCAGGCCACCAGGGGGCGCTCCCAGACAGCATGGCTAATTCATCCTGCTATCCACGGAAAACACCGTTTACAGTAAGCAAATTTGCCTTTTTCTTAGGTAGGGTTTTTACTGTTTGCATACTTGCAGGTAGTGCTGTTTTGGTTTAGGAGGTTTACTAGATTGTGATTGTAATTCAGTTTACTCATGGCTTTCCAATGGCCAACATGTGTTACAATAGGCCTAATACCACATGGGTTTCAAGTGTCTTGTTTGCAAGGTTTTCTGTTTGGCACCATAGCAGTGAATGTAAATATAATATGCATGCTGAAAGTCATATTTTTACCTCATAAGACTGTACTTTGAATGTCATTTTCCATGTTAAATTTATTATAATTACATAATTTTAGCTCTGTGTGTGTGTGTGTGGGGGGGGGGGGGGGTTGCAAGGCTGTAAGCTTTGCCTAGGGCACCTAATACCCATGCCTTTCTGCCAATCCCATTGCTATCTTGAGTAATACAAAAATGCATAGCAGACGCATCAGATCTCATCCTGCTATTGCAAGACAAGGGATCACTGCTCTGGTCTTTGTGGTAGAAGAATTGCTGGCTGTATGGAAAGGTATATAAGGTACGCATACCATGGTTGTCTCGGCCAAGATTAGGATGAGATCTGATGTGTCTGCTATGCATTTCTGTATTACTCAAGATAGCAATGGGATTGGCAGAAAGGCATACAGCAGTCTGGCTGACCATTTGAGTAAAAAGGCATCTTGTAATATCCAACGTCTGCTTGAGTATAGGGAGCAGAAATTTTGCAGTTTTGTGTTTTGCTCAATTGCAAAAAGATCTATTTGTGGAAGACCCCATTGTTGGAAAAGTGATAGGGCTACTTCATGAGGGGGAAATATTCTGCTGAGGCGGTCTGCCATCATGTTTGTTATTCCCGGAAGAGATGTGGCCTGAAGACGTATGGAATGTGTTAGGGCCCATTTCAGTGTTAATATAGCTTCTCTGCATAGAATCTTGAACCTGACCCTCTTTCCTTGTTTATATAGAACATTGCTACTCAGTTGTCTGTAAATACCATGACTATCTTGTTTTGAAGAATATGGGAGAATGTTTGAATTGCTAATCGAATGGCACCTAGTTCTAATAGATTGATCTGTAGGGATCTTTCCCCAGAGGACCAGAAACCTTGTTTTTTGAAATGTAGCACATGTGCTCCCCATCCCTTTGTTGAGGCATCTGTGATCATAACTATTTGGTGATTCAGGTTCCAAAACGGAGCACCTGACTGTAGTATTCCGGGACTTAGCCACCAGTTCAGGTCTTCTAACATTGGTTTTGTTAGGGTCAGTCATCATGACATAAGGTGTAAGGGCTGTGTCCATTGAGATTTTAGCCCCCACTGTAATCATCGCATGTGGAGGCGAGTGTGGGGTACTACGCACATAGCTGCGGCCATGTGTCCTAAAACATTTACAACTTGATGGGCTGTGGGTTGTGAAAGTAGTTTTAGGGATGATGCCAGTTCTCAAAATATGCAAATTCTGTCACATGGAAGAAAGGTTTTGCAGATGTGTGTGTTTAATATTGCTCCTATGAACTGAAGAGTCTGTGATGGAACGAGATTGGATTTTTCGTAATTTACTAAGAAACCTAGCCCTTCTAAGCAAGTAATAGTTTGAATTTGATGAGATTTTAGAATTTCTGGGCTTTTTGCTACAATTAGCCAGTCATCTAGATAAGGGAACAGTTTTATTCCCTGCTTTCGAAGGTAGGCCACGGCTACTGCTAAACATTTGGTAAATACCCTGGGTGCTGAGGAGAGGCCAAATGGGAGGACTTTGCATTGATAATGCTTGGCATTGACCTGAAAACAAAGGTAATGCCAGGACGTTGGGTGTATTGGTATGTGAGTATATGCATCTTTGAGGTCCAGAAAGCACATCCAATCATTGGGTTGAAGAAAGGGCAAAATGGTTTTCAGAGATGACATTTTCAACTTTTACCATAGGATGAATTGGTTTAGTGACCAGAGATCCAGGATTGGAAGTATGCCTCCAGATTTCTTGGGGATGAGAAGTATTGGAAATAGAATCCCCATACTGCTGATGAGGTGGTAAAACTTGACTCTCATGTTGTTTGAGTAGCGACTGAACTTCTTGTAGTAAGATTTGAACTTCCTCTGATTTCTGCTTGTTCGGGATTAAGTGCGGTAGTAATGGCACTGTGCAGAACTTAGTTAGTAACCATTTTTTATTATACTTAAGACCCAGCAATCTGTTGTGATTCTGGTCCACTGTTGAAAAAATGCTTGGAGACAGCCTCCCATGGGTATTTGTAGCTGTGGCCTGGATTGGTTCAAAAAGACTGCTGGGGTTTTAGAATCACTTGTTGTGATTGTTTAGCTGTTCTCTGGGATCTGTTCCTACCCCGAGATGGGAGTACAGCTGATTGAAATCTTGGCTGATATGGTGGAGGCTTGTAAAAATCATATGGTCTGTGCCGGTGTCTAGGATAAAAAGGTCTCCTATATGGAGGGTAATAACACCTTGTCATTGTTTGCTCCTGGGGTGATGTTAAAGAGGACAATGCCATGCTTTGGTCTTTTAGCTGCATTACAGTTTCTCTTAGTTTTTCTCCAAATAGGATGTCATCTTTACATGGGAGGTCTGCCAACTTGTCATGGACATCTTCTCTAATTGCACTTGCTCTAAGCCATGCTATCCTGCGGGCTACAATGGCTGAAGCCGAAGTCCTAGCCGAGGTATTAAAACCTTCATAAGCTGTTTGGAGAAGATGACAGATTGCTTCCTCCATATCTGAAATACATTGTCTCTGGATTTTAGCATCCAATTGTGGAGCATCAGGTTTTATTTTCTACAGACACTCATATAAGAACATAAGAAATTGCCATGCTGGGTCAGACCAAGGGCCCATCAAGCCCAGCATCCTGTTTCCAACAGAGGTCAAACCAGGCCACAAGAACCTGGCAATTACCCAAACACTAAGAAGATCCCATGCTATTGATGCAATTAATAGCAGTGGCTATTTCCTAAGTAAACTTGATTAATAGCAGTTAATGGACTTCTCCTCCAAGAACTTATCCAAACCTTTTTTGAACCCAGCTACACTAACTGCACAAACCACATCCTCTGGCAACAAATTCCAGAGCTTAATTGTGCACTGAGTGAAAAAGACTTTTCTCCGATTAGTCTTAAATATGCTTCTTACTAACTTCATGGAATGCCCCCTAGTCCTTCTATTATTTAAAAGTGTAAATAATCGATTCACATCTACTCGTTTCAGACCTCTCATAATCTTAAATATCTCTATCATATCCCCCCCTCAGCCGTCTCTTCTCCAGGCTGAACAGCCCTAACCTCTTCAGTCTTTCCTCATAGGGGAGCTGTTCCATCCCCTTTATCATTTTGGTTGCCCTTCTCTGTACCTTCTCCATCGCAACTCTATCTTTTTTGAGATGCGGTGATCAGAATTGTACACAATATTCAAGGTGTGGTCTCACCATGGAGCAATACAGAGGTATTATAAATACTGCACAATATAAAACTGATGTGGAGGTCGACGAGCCAAGCCAAGTAAAGGAGAGAACTATCCAGGGCTTATCGGGGGTGAGCACGCTATCCCGGCCCCGACGGCGCCCCTGACTCCTCCCTCTCTGACGTCACTGGACCAGCGGGGTTTTTTAAACCGGGTCCCTTTTCTTCTCAAATCGAGGTCGACGAGCCAAGCCAAGTAAAGGAGAGAACTATCCAGGGCTTACCGGGGGTGAGGACGCTATCCCGGCCCCGACGGCGCCCCTGACTCCTCCCTCTCTGACGTCACTGGACCAGCGGGGTTTTTAAACCGGGTCCCTTTTCTTCTCAAATCGAGGTCGACGAGCCAAGCCAAGTAAAGGAGAGAACTATCCAGGGCTTACCGGGGGTGAGGACGCTATCCCGGCCCCGACGGCGCCCCTGACTCCTCCCTCTCTGACGTCACTGGACCAGCGGGGTTTTTAAACCGGGTCCCTTTTCTTCTCAAATCGAGGTCGACGAGCCAAGCCAAGTAAAGGAGAGAACTATCCAGGGCTTACCGGGGGTGAGGACACTAGCCCGGCCCCGACGGCGCCCCTGACCCCTCCCTCTCTGACGTCACTGGACCGGATAGACTTTTAATCTGGTGACTCTGCGGCGCATCGCGTCTGCTGGCGTGTTGCTGAAGCTGCGCGCGCCTTTAGCGCGCGCGCGACTTTGCTCCGACTTTGCTCCAGACTTCAAGTAATACTTTGGTATTGGATTGCTCTATTTACTTTTGGCTTTGAAACCTCTGTTTAAAGTGGTGTGTATAATAGTGCTTAGAAGAGGCTGGTTTAAAATATCATCATATTGCATATTCTTATAAGTAATGCCACATACTAAGCGTAAGGGGAGGCTACGATTGGAGTCCTCTGCTCCACCGGTGCCTGCCCCTATACAGCCATTGATTGATGATTTTTTTGACCCAGCTGCAGCATCATCTCCGGGAGTTTCCGCTGAGAGGTTAGCTAAGGAGCATAGCCTTCCTCTCTTGGAAGAACCATCTTTAAGCCCCGGAGCTCCTGAGACTCCTTCACCCCCATCCTATACCAATCCTCAAGAACCAGTCTGGGACTTTCCACCAAAGGTAGGAATAAGAACGGACTCAGAAGAGTTGCTTGGGGTAAAGGGAAAAGGGAATGAGATACCTAAGACACCTGAGGAGGGTCTTAGAGGGAAAGAACAAGCGGGTGAAGGAGCATCGGCATCAGAAATCAGTAAGATTTCTGAGATATGCCGAGAGGGAGGGATAAGTAGTAACCTCACATTACAAAAGTTGAAAAAACCAGACAGAATATCTTTAGATACTATCTGGAATGCAATAGTTATGCTGGAAGGTTCTATATCAATGCTAACAAATGTGGTAAATAATGTACAGAAAACAGTAACGGATTCGATAACGGGGGTTAATAATTGCGAAGGGAAGATAAATGAAGTTACAGAACAATTAAATGCAGTTCAACAGGTTCAAACTAATTTAATCTGTTCAGATAATATGTTGAGAAGGAAAGTAAAGAATATAGAAAACAAGATGAGATATCTTAACTTACGGATATTAAACTTTCCCTCCTTAAAAATGATATCTCCAAAAGAACAACTTAGAAAATATTTAATGGAAATATTATTGATATCAGCAGAAAAAATACCTTTGACAACTAAAGTTTATTTTGTGGTAACATCAAAAACTACTTCTCAAATAGAAGAAAAAGATCAAAATCTGAATTTAAATATAGAAGCTGATTTAACAGCTTTCTTGGAAACACCAAGTGAGGAGCAAATTGAGTATAGAGGAACCTTGCTAGTATCCTTTGTTAACCCTACAGATAGAGATCTTGTGTTAAGATTATTTTTGAGAAATCGAAATAAACTATATTTTGGGCAGAAGATATGGATCTACCCCGACATAATGAAAGAAACCCAAATTCGTAGGAAATTATTTGTTGGAATGATTCAAGAAGCAAGATCTTTTGGGATTAATATAAAAATAAGATATCCATGTAAATGTACTCTTCAATATGAGAAAAACAATTATGTCTTTTATGAGCCATCAGAACTGAAGACGTTTCTGAACAATTGTAAAAGAGAGGTTAAGACTACCTGAATCCTGCAGGAGATAGATATAGAAGTAGATATGCTGTCCTTCTAAATTTTATTTTGGGATATATATATAATATGTTATTGCTCCATTGATAGAGATACCACTTTATCTTTCTTTATGATTTGTATTGTGAATTATATGCTTATTTGAATAAGTGTATCTTGCAATTTTGTATTGTTAAAAAATTTCAATAAATAATAAATTTAAAAAAAAACAAAAAACTGATGTTGTTGGATTTTTGCATTGAGCATGGATCCCTGAAAAACCTTCTTTCCAAAGTCGTCAAGATATTGGCTGTCTTTAGTTGGTGGAGTGTTGGAGAACAGTCTTGATCTTCTAGCCTTTTTCATTTATTTATTTATTTATTTGTTTATATATTTATGTATTTATTTTAGAGTGTTTCTATATCGCTTTTACAAAGTTTAGTCAAAATGGTTTACATTAATGTAGAAAACATAAAAGTAAAAAATAATTTAAAAATTACACAAATCTCATAATAGTAATAAAATGAAATAAAAGGTTAATAAATTATAAAGAGTCTACTTAGATCAAAAAAAATATCAAAATAAAAAATCAAGTGCCATTTTGTAGCCATAGAATATGTTTAGGAGAGGGAAAAATTGAGGGAAGGGAATGATTTTTTCAAATGTATATAAAAGACTAATGGCTAATTCCATGACAATAGATGCATGTGATAAGTTGGTTACAGTATAGTGCTTTGATTTTTGCATCCTGAATTTTAGGTCTGTTTTCCTTGAGGTAATTGGACCTGAGAAGGGTGACTCCCAAACCTTATCCATAACTACATCCAAAACTGAGTGTGAGAGCAAGGCTGTTGGATCGGTAGGCACACTGAAGATTTTTAATAGGCCATGGACCTCCGCTCTTGGATCCAGGAGTTTCTTTGTTTCTAAATTTAATGTAGTACCAACTTTAAATTTGGGGTAAGAAAGATCTTTTGGTGGTGAAGATGGTTCCGTTTATTCTTCCAGAGGATCTGAAGGTATGCTTATGGAGGATTCTGGAAAAGATGGAGGGGAATGAGTTGGATTTTCCCCTGGTGCTGGGTTTGGACACATAAATTCCTTGCAGTCATTCTTTTTGGTGTGGACAACAGGTGAAGGTGATTGGATGAATTCAACTAAGTCTTCTCCCGATGAATTGGATGGAGGGGATAGATTTTGGGAAGATACTAAAGTATCAAAGAAAGTTTGGAGAATACCAGTGATTTGTGAGAGAGATTGCGAAGCTGCTTTAAGTAAAGCTTTACTGGCAGAAATTGAATCCTTTTTCTTCAGTTTTGCGGGAGGAGTATCCACATGTTCAGATGGGCATTCTGAAGAAGGCGTATTGCGTGGAGTATCTATCGTGTCTTCTGTTGATGAATCCATAATTTCTATCTCTGAATCAGTGAATCAGTATCATGGTGTTGCCAAAACGTGTGCGTCAGTTTTTTGATGTCGTGCGTCAAGTGTGTCGATTGTTTAGTCGGTGCTGAATGCGTCAGAGCAGAACCAATGGGGCAGATTTTGAAAAGTACGCCTGATTTTATAAGATACGCGCGTAGCCGCGCGTATCTTATAAAATCTGGGGTCGGCGCGCGCAAGGCTGCGCAAAATCGGCAGCCTGCGCTCGCCGAGCCGCGCAGCCTGCCTCCGTTCCCTCCGAGGCCGCTCCGATTTCGGAGCGGCCTCGGAGGGAACTTTCCTTCGCCCTCCCCACACCTTCCCCTCCCTTCCCCTATCTAACCCACCCCCCGGCCCTATCTAACCCTCCCCTTAACTTTGCGCACGTCGGCCGGCAGCCCCGCTCCGTCCTCCGGTCCCGGGGGCTGGTCCGGAGGCCTCGACCACGCCCCCGGGCAGGCGCTATGCCCCCGGGCCCGCCCCTGAAATGCCACGGCCCGCTCCCGAAACGCCGCGTCAGTAGGCCCCGCCCCCGACACGCTCCCTTACAAAAGCCCCGGGACTTACGCGCGTCCCGGGGCTTTACGCGCGCCGGCGGCCTATGCAAAATAGGCGCGCCAGTGCGCGCGGGCCTTTGAAAATCCACCCCAATGGTTTTTTATGCGGGGGTCGACGGAGAGTGCGTTGTGTGATGCATCAGCTTGTGCATCGGTGTCAGGCGAGTATGGTTGGCCAACGCAGCTGGTGTCTGATGATGTTTGGACACATCGGTCGACGCAAGTGACGCAGAGTCTCGGCAACACTTCAGCACCTTAGTTGACACTACCGACACGGACTCAGGCTTCAACGATGCTTCGGTGAGTCAGTAGAGGAATTGGAGTGAGAGTGCTTTTTGTGCACTTTTGACCCATTTTTAGTCTTTCCACTGGGTTCTAGTGAGTTTGCCCACTTAGTGTGACAAGGCTTATGGGCTTGTTTACCCGGCGACGAGTGAGTCTGGCTCGGGGCATAGGAACCTGAAGTGCCCTCACCTGGGTCCCTGAGTGCAGCGATCTTTGCGGCTCATTGCCACTGAGCTCCAGGAGACATCCATCCACAGTGGTGACATACCCTTGGTCGTGGTCTAGACAAATATAGCCGAGGGAATGCCCGATAGTCAGTGAAATTATTTTTCCACACTGACAGAATTTGAAACCGGAGGGTTTTGGCAGCATGTTGGCACTGAAAAGTGCCTTTGGGGGCTCACTTGAGTGGGAAAAGAAGAGAGAGAAAGAGAAAAATAGAAAAAAACCCTGAGGAGAAAGAAGAACCAAGACCGTTACCATTGCGGGGAAAAAAGTAGACTGAGGGAGAGAGTCAATTGCACGGGAAGCCAACGCGCAGGCACACAGGAGCAAGCAAGAAAAGTTTTATTTCTAAATTTCTAAGAGAAATTCTGCTTCAAGCTGCCAGGGGGCACTCCCAGACAGCATGGCTAATTCAGCCTGCTTATCTGCGGAAAAGACAACATTGCAAATATTATATCAGGCCCTATAACACCAATACAACTTTTGGGAAAACAGAACAAACCAAGCTGCTATACACAGAAACTACACACTAGCAGAATACCTCATCTTGATCACACATGTAGAACACAGACAGACCCTTACCAAATATGGAAAAAAATGGCCATAAAGTATAAATAGAAACGTACAGCTGGAAAATGCAACAAGCCAGATTCTGTATATAGTGCAAGAATAGAAAAACAAAAACATCACCATTCCTCACAAAACAAACAATAAAACATCTTAATAGTAAAACCATATTTCAATATGGTTCATAGATATTTCAAAAGAGCTGCTAAATAGAATATCTTTCAATAATTAATAACTCATATTAGCAAACAGCAATATTTCAAAACAGCAGACATATCAAATAAAGTCCAATAATTCAAACAAATATGGGTAAAAAATATCCCTTCTCTCTATACCTGGGAACTTTTGATTTCCAATCACCTTTAGATTGTCATGGATTCGTGGGGGTGGGGGAGCTGCACATGTTATCCTTTCTCTCATACACATGCACTCCCTAATACACATGTTCATTCTTTCTCTCTCACAGTCTCTCACATATGTTCACTCTTATGCACATGCCCTCTCTCTCTGACACACACACAAACACACAGGCTCTCACATACTCATAAGCCCTCTCTTACATGCTCACTCTCTCACTTGCACATGCTAACAAACTCTGGCGTTCACATACACACGCAGGCTCTCCCACACTCACTGGCTCTCTCACACACACACAGGCTCTTAATTGCTCTCGTGCAAGCTCTCTCACACTCACTGATTCTCTCTACCTCTCACACACATACACACAGGCTCTCTCATACTCACTGACTCCCTCTCTCTCTCTGTCTCACACACACACACACACACACACAGAGGCTTCTTTGTTGCCCAGCAGCAGAAAGAGAGGTACTGGTGGCCCCATTTCTTTCTTATGCTGCGATGAGAAGTGATGAATCGGCAGCTCCAAGGGGCCTCTTCTTGTTTTGTTGTGGGAAGATAGGTGCTGGCCACCGTGCTGGATCTTTGTTGGTCTGCGGGCTGGATGGGAGGTGCCAGCAGCCCTGCAGGGCCTTTTATCATTGTTTGTATACAGAAGGCGAGGTGTCAGCAGCTCCGCTGAGCTTTTTCTTGAACCTAGGCCACAGGCAGAAGGGTAGGTGTCTGTGGCTGAGATTGCAGTAGGGAGGGGTGTGTGCATGCATATGTAAGCAACATTCTGTAGACATAGTGCCACCATTGGCTATGGAGTTAAACCACAACTCTATTAGGCTACCAATGCGAAAATAATTGCTGCACTCAACTGGAGGATTAAAATCCAGACAATTTCCGGACATTGTAATCCTAAGTCTAGCTTCCGAACAGTACCTTAAAATTCTGTACTGTCTGGAGAAAATCTAGACAGTTGGTAACTCTGTCTGGTCCCATCATCTAGGCCTGGCCCAGAGACCTGGATACAGGCTTCCTGATGTTTTGTTTCTTTGTTGATCTTCTTAAAATGATGCCATCTGCAAAAAAGGATGCACTGCAGTGTCATCCCTGCAGCATCTTCCTCTGGAACTAGGGTGGCCAACTGCCAGGTTTTGAACTGGACAGCCCAGTTGTACAGTGTCCGGTTGCAATGTAACCGGACACCGTAAAACCTGGTTAAGCAAGACCATGTCTCTCTCAATGCAATAGCCAATTGGCAGTGGCAGTATAGCACCAATCAACTGTGTGCTCTTCTTTTTTTGGTGGGTCATACAGCCACAGAGGAGAGAGAGGTGAAACATGTGTTGCCTTGCTTTCCCAGAGGAGCATTTCCCATCTTCTCCTCACTCAACTCGGTTTCCCGTGCTTACTGACACTCCTCCCTTGCTCTTCTCAATGGCTCAGTGAATCTCCAGTCTCCGGGAACTACAAGGCCTGGCTTCTGCCTGCCTGTCCACCTTGCAATACATACGTGGCTGGGACCAGAGACTGCGGGAGCCATCTCGACTTATTGGGTCATTTCCGAGTCCTCACTGGTAGCCTGAGTTAAGCAGAGCTAGTGAGCTCGCCAAAATAAAGTTGTTCCTGCTTCAACATAATGTGCCTGTCCGCACTGCTGCTGCTACACATGCTGCCTTTATGTGCCTGCAGTGCTGCATTGCTGCCTCACTTTGCCCTCGGCTCGCCCACCCCTGCATCTCTCCTCAGAGCCGTAAGGTGACTGCTGAAGTTGGTGGTGGACCAGAGAATTTGCTGCTGTTAGGTGCCCAAGAACACAGTCCACCCTCCTGTTACCTTGTAAGCATTACTTTCTTTGATACAAAAAGCCTAAAGCATTCATGAGCCTTGAGCCTTGGTAGTGACTGTGCCCATGAGAGTTAGGAAACGTAGCTCTCAAGTCTTGTTCTAAACATTTCTTGTGTTGATTTTTTAAAGCAACTGTGGGAAAACATCATGCAAAACAGCAACCCAATCCTTAGAGGGAAAATTAACTAAAGTCATCCCTTAAAATAATCACCTAATCTACTAATATCAGATACAATAAAATATGTGAATGAAAAAAAATATTTTCTGCAAGAACATTCAAACACATTTTTCTGCATGCAAATGAAATTAATAAAGAGCAAACTTCTGTATAAAATAGAAATGAGAAAGAGAGGACCATAATGTCATAAAAGCCAGTGATGATAAGTACCATAATTTTCACAGCAAATATTCAGGCTGCACAAGAACTGAACCTTTAAAATACAGATAAACCCTCACCAAATACAAAATAGAAACGTGCCAACAAAAACTGTACTGGAAACCAGAAGCCCGACTGTATTCCTTGCAAAACATCAAGCAATAAAATCAAGAGATTTAAAACATCATTCATAATATTGAAACCATGATAATAAAAAGAATAAATCTCAAATCAGCCAAAGAACATCCAATAATATTTAAAAACTTGCATAAATGTGTTCTAATATTTCTGAAATATTAATAAAATATTTCATAACTGTTATGCTCAGGCTTGTGAACCCTTGGGCCGACGGGAGGATTGTATACCTTAGGAGGAAGATCCGTAGGTTCTCCCATCAGGTGGCAAGGCAGGAACAGAAGATGTGACTAGCTGACCCTTGGCACTGGAGACTGAGGAGACCGACGAAGAGTCGTGACGTCGAGGAAAGGAACTGTGTCTTCACCACTGGAAGCCCATGGTCCCCCCAGGAGGAGCCCATAGGGACTTAGGTGGACTTTTGAGAGGTCAAGGAGTCGAGGGTTCGGTGCAAGGGCTGACTGGAGCTTCACCCCTGGAAGCCCGCGGTCCCTCCGGGAGGAGCCCGTAGGGATCCGGGCCGCTGGGTCTTAGGTGGGCCCTTGGAGACGATGGTCAAGAAGAAGTCCAAGGTCAAGTGCCAGAGGGTCGTCGCTTACCCGTCCGAGGTCACACCTCAAGGGATCATCGCTTGCCAGTCCGAAGTCACACACCAGGAATCACAGCTAGCCAATCCGAAGTCACACACCAGGAATCACTGCTAGCCAATCCGAAGTCACACACCAGGAATCACTGCTAACCAATCCGAAGTCAGGAACCAGGAACACCAAGACAAGACAGGAACAAGGATCCAACATAGAAGAACTCACCGAAGCAAGCAGACCTGACTACGTTGGATGACGTTGCCAAGTCAAGGAATGAGCAGAGGAAGCCTCCCTTTATACTTCCTCTGCTCTGGCTCATAGGGAACAGCTGAATGTAGTTAAAGGGATCAAGTCCCTTTAAATCTGACGAGGAGGCGCGGCCTTGCGCCTCAAGATGGCGGCGGCCATCTTGGATTTCCTCTGCGGAGGAAACGCTGCTGAACGCCGCGAGGGGGGAGCAGGGACGGCTCCCCACCCGGCAACCAACACTGGGACCCGTGCCGGAGCGATGGGCCTAGGATCGGGGGCTTCCCCCAGAGCTCCCGCGGTGGGTCGCTATCGCGGGCACGGTAGGGGACCGTGGTTGTGGCCTTCCACGGCTGCGGAACACAACAATAACATCTGATGAATAAAATATCCAATAATTTTAAAATGTTCTAATATTTCACTCCCCCAAAACAAAATGTTTCAAAACAACAGAAACAAATTATACTCAATAATTAAAAATAATAAGAATTAAAAAATGTCCTGCTCTTTATACCTGGAATCTTTAGATTTCCACTCACCCTCAGAATATCATAGATTGAAGAGGTAGGGCCACACATACTATCTCTTCTCACTCTTATTCACACATACATACTAATACATTCATTCTTTCACACATTTCCTCTCTCTTATTCATGGCAATGCTCTCACAGGCACATGCTCTCTCTCCCATGTGCCTGCCTGAGAGAGCCTGTGTGTGACACACCAAGCCCTAGAACCTACTGGGCAAACAGAATAAGCCAGACTGCTACAAATCCCTACAGAGAAACTACATGCTAGTCAAAATACTGCACCTCTGTAACGCATGCACATCCCAGACACACCTTTACCTAATACAGAATAAGGGACTACAAATTAGAAACAGAAATATGCAGGCTAAACCAGACTTTGTGAACTCTGGAATACTGAAGAAAAAGCAAAATACAAATATATAAGAAATGCACATTCCCAAAGATGGCATATTCCAATTGTTAAAAGGCAAAATATATTTTTTTTACCTTTGTTGTCTGATCTTATTTTTCTAATCAGTTGGTCCCAGTCTCTTTTTTCTCCTCGTCTGTCTTTTTCTTATTCCTTTTTCAGGGTCTCTTTTATTCTGTTTCTTCTCTCTCCTCCTGTCTTCTTTCCTTCCTCCATACACACATACACAGGCTCGCTTTCTCTCACACAGGATCCCACTCTTGCATGCTCTCTCTCACATACACACAGGCTCCCACTCTCATATGCTTTCTCTCACATGAAGGCTCTTGCTCTCACATGCTCTCTCTTACACGCATGCTCCCATTCCCACTCACACACGCAAGCTCTCACTCTTAAATACTCTCATTCACAGTTTCCCACTTCCCCCACACACATAGGCTCTCATACTCACATGTTCTTATATGCATGTTCCCATTTTCAGAAACACATACACAGGTTCTCACTCTCACACGCTATCTCACACACAGATACACAGGCTCTCACATGCAGGTTCCCATTTCCATAAATACGTACACATATAGGCTCTCACTCTCACATGCAGGCTGCCATTTTCTCACATACGCACACAAGCTCTCACTCTCACATGTGGTCTCTCATATGTAGGCTCCCATTCCCCCCATAGACACACACATTCTCTCCCACACAGCTTCATATTGCCATACAAACTCACAAGCTCTCACATTCTCTCTCTCACATGCAGGCTCCCATTCCCGTACATACACACACACAGGCTCTCATTCTCACACACAGGCTCCCACTCCTACACACCCATATACTCCCTCATACCCACACACAGGCTCTAACTCCCATTTGCGCTCTCTCTCTATCACATACACATACAGACTCTCAAATCCACATGTTCTCTCTCTCTCATACACACACACACACACACTCAGGCAGGCTCCCATTCACATCCTCCCCCAGCAGGCCCCTATTCACACACACTCACTCCCAGGCAGGCTCCTATTCACACACCCACACCCAGGCAGGTTACCATTCACACACACACCCAAGCAGCTTACCATTCTCTCTCACACACACACCCAGGCAGGCTACCATTCATACACACACTCAAACCCAGGCATGTTCCCTTTCACTCACATACACAACAACAAAACACAGGCAGGCTACCCATCATGTCTAGAAGGCTGCCAGTGGCTGAGAAGAAGAGCAGGCCTGAGAGGCCGCCGGTAACTGAGAAGAAAAAGGAACCCATTCTCCCTTTGTTCCTCGCGTGCCTGCCCTGCGCTATTCAAAGCTTGCTGGCTAGCCCTTCCTCTATGCTGATCTCGTGGTGCAAGAAATCAGCAGAGAGTTCATACAGGCCGCACATGGTTTGAAGGTCGACACAGAGAAGCAGGAGAATGGGCTTTTTCCTTTTTTCAGCTGCCAGCGACCTCCCAGGCCTGCTACTCTTCTTGGTCAGCGGCAGCCTCCCGGGCCTGCTACTCTTCTCGGCTACTGCCAGCCTCCCAGACCTCTTCTTCTTCGATTGCTGGCGAAATGGGGTCCAGCCGCAGCTTCCCGGGCCTTTTCCTGTTCTCAGCCACCGGCGAGATGTGGTACACTAGTGGCCTACCAGGCCTTTATCTCTTCTTGGCTGCCTATGAGATGGGGTTCACCAGCAGCCTCCCAGGCCTCACCTCTTCTCGGTCGCCAGTGAGATGGGGTCCACCGGTGGCCTCCCAGGCCTCTTCTTCTTCACGGCTGCCACGCTCCTGGATGTGCACGCAGTTGGTGGTGCATGGCACACCCTGTTTCAAAGCTGGTGGTGCCTGGGCACCACTGTGCATTATGGATGCTATGCCCATGGCTCTCCTCTCTTTCTCCAATATCTGTCTCCCTCCCACAGTCTCTTGGCCATCTCATTCCCTTTTGAAATAGAGTATGGTCATGTATTGGTGTAAATTTCATTCAGGCCTTTAAAGAGCACTGAAAGGATACTGTGCACTTTCACAAAATGTCTGAGATGGCCAACAAAGAATGTAAATAAATGTAATCATGTATGTGATATAGGGAGAGAGAAGCAGCATGTATGTGTGTGTGTGTTTGTGTGTGTGAGCGAGGCAACAATCCCCACCCCCTCAACTATAACAGTCTCTGGGTGACAGGTATGGAGAGCAGGGGATTTTTTTTATCCTTATTAGTTTTAATTATTGAGTGGTGTTTGATGTTTTCTGTTTTGAAAGTTTTTAATAGTATTTGGGAAATGTAAAAAGAAATTGTATGTTTTTTCATTGTACTATTCATCAGCTGTTTTGAAATATTTATTTTTTTATTATGGTTTTACTATTATGACTGATGATTAATATTTATTGATTTTATTTATTTTATGAGGCGTGGTGATATATCTGCTTTTCCACTGCTGCAAAGCATACAGAGTCTGGCTTGTTGCAGTTTCCAGTTCACAATTTTGTCTGCATGTTGCTGTTTGTACTTCATTCTGTATTTGGTGTGCCTGTCTGTCTTCTGCATAAGTGACCAAGGAGAGATATTCTGCTAGCATGAAGATTCAGTGAAGGGCACCCTGACTTATTCTGTTTTCCTAATAGGTGCATAGGTGTTTATGTTAGGGATATCTACTATATTGTAATTGTAATTCAGTTTACGTATGGGGAGCAGCTGAATGTCAGTGACCCTCCTTCATTGCCCTGAAAGGCTGGAAGAGAAATGTATACAAATATATGCAAATGAGCAGAAGTTCCCCTCTGGTCTTTACCTATCTAGTCCTAGTCTACTGAAAAGTTGGCAACACTGTCTGGAACGGTCAGTGCCATTTTGATAGACGGCAGTATATTCGAACGGCCATATATCAAAATGGTGCTGTCCATTTCAGAGAAAGGCATTACAGTGATGTCACTCTGGAATGTCTTTCAAGCAGACAGTGTCATTTTAAGAAGATCAATGAAGAAAGAAGTTGTTGGGATGCCTGGTTCTAGGTCTCTGGGCCAAGTCCCGGTGCCTGGCCTAGGCCTCGGTAACAGGACAAAACCTCGGGCTGGGTCCTGGCACCAGTTCTAGGCTTCAGTGACTGGACAAGGCCTCGGATTGGGTCCCCGCACCAGACCTAGGCCTCAGTGACAAGCCCGAGTCTTGGATGGATCCTTAGTACCAGGACCAGGTTGCAGGTTGAGCTTAGACGATGGGACCAGGCCTCAAGTCAGGCCTTAGCACTAGTATCAAGCCTCAGCCCTGGGACAAGGCTTCAGGCTGAGCCCCAGAGCTGGGAAAAGACCTCAGTGCCAGGACCAAGCCCCAGCATGGGACCAGGACTCTAGGATGGGCTAGGCTTCGGCATCATGACCAGGCGCTTTGGGTTCAGCCCAAGCATCAAGATCAGACCTTGAGTAGGGTCTTGCAGCTAGTACTGTGCCTTGGCGAAGGAGTACTGCCTCGGGTTGGGTCCTGGCAGAGGTCCATTTTTTTTGTTTTTGCTTTGGGGTTTTTTTTTTTCATTTTAGGGGATTTATTATTTATTTTTTTCTGTTTGGCAAATAAACCGAACCGAAAAAAAAATAAACAAATTGAATCTGGACATCCCCCCTCCCCTAAACAAAAAAACAAACTAAACCAAAAATTTTTGGGCTGCACATCCTTAATGCCAAGTTTAGCATGAATTCAGTGCTGTCAGCAACTCAGGGGTCTTCGCAGAATCTGCAGATTACCAAAGTTCACAAAAAAAACAGAAGCCCTAACTCTAAGGCAATAGACCCCTTATTGACAGCCCATTCTCCCTGCCCTCAGCACATTGCCAGCTCAATCTCACCCCCCCCACACACACACACATACTCTCACTCTATCACCCCCAACACACACACACAATCTCACTTTCCATCATAAGTTTGTCCACACCAGAGTTTCTCCCCCCAAAATACTCTCTCTACCTACAGCTAGTAAATCCCTCCTGTTCCCCCCAACCAGTAAGGCTCCTCCCCAGTCTGTCATCACCACCACCAGCCATCTAGCCAGACTGTCATTCCCCCCGCCTGTTTGCCAGTCAGTACCCTCCCACCTTCTTTCATCATTCCAGTCTCTCCCATGCTGCCACCGAATCAGATGCTGCTGCTGCCCAGCACTACACACCTCTCTCTCAGTGAGTTTGATCTGTAGGGTACCTATACTCTTGCACTTGTCTCACAAGACTGAAACCATGAAGCCAGTGCATGAATTCAGGCACAACATGGCTCTAATTCACCCAAGTGCTCCAGAAAGACTGCACAACAAGGTGGGAGGAGTCTGTCTGCTAGTGGGGACGTGAATGAGAGAAGTACTCTTTCGCCCAGGTGGCCACCCAAAGCTACACGGCAAGTGTAAAATTCTGTGGGGGCAGGGAGGTTGGAAAAGAATTCTGCGCAAATTCTGAAAATGACTCACAAGTTAGCCTTTCATTTATTATGCAGATGTGCTGAATAAGTAGGAAGTTATGCTTCAGCAAATGAGGATGTAATGCTGATTTATGCATGATATCAATTTGCTTTTATTATAACATTTTAATTATTAGAGGAATAGCCATTGTTCATTGAGGATTTTTTCGCTTTACAAGTTAGGTGATTCTAGATGCTTGTACCTTTCCCACCTCCCAAACCTTTTGCGGCAAACTCATCCCAGATCAGCACATTACTCAGTTTCCTTGTTAATTAACCTTTAAATAGTCTCCCTAAACATTCAGACTAAATGTGAAGTAGAAAACTACTGAGATACTTAAACATAAAAAAAGTTCTGTGACTTCAAGAAAGTTACTACATAGGGAAAACAATGACAATGTTACATTATGGGTGTTTATGATGGGGTTGGGCAAGCAAGACTAAGTAAAGAATAAATTGTATAATCAATGGCAGTGGAGCTCATACTGGTCTTTGAATTCCCCACTTCTCCCCCCTCTTCAGCCAGTGGGAGTTTTAGGGTGTCCCCAATGAATCTGCATGAGATATATTTGCCGATACTGGAAGCATTGCATGCGGATATTTCTCATGTATATTCAGGTTGGGAAAGATCAGAAAAGGAATGGAGAACAAAATGGAAAATAATATCATATTGCTTCTGTATCGGACCATGATGCCACCGTACCTTGAGTATTATGTGCAGTTCTGGTCTCCCCCATCTCATAAAAAGACATTTCAGAATTAGAAAAGGTGCAGAAGAGGGCAACAGAAATGATAAAGAGGATGGACCATCTCTCCTGTGATGAGAGGCTACACAGAATAGGGCTCTTCTGCCTGGAAAAGAGACGGCTGAGAGGAGACCTGATGAAGTTTATAAAATCATGAATGGCATGGAACAGGTAAATTAAGGATGGTTATTTACCCTTTGAAATAATACTAAAATGAGGGGACACTCCATGAAACTAATAACTAACAGATTCAAAACAGATTGCAGAAAGTACTTTTTCATCCAGCACACAATCAAGCTGTGGAATTTGTTGCCAGAGGATGTGATCAAGGCAATTAGCATAGCTGGGTTTAAACAAGGTCTGGACAAGTTCCTGGAGGAAAAGTCCATAGCACATCATTAACAGGTAGATTAAAGAAAGCTAATGCTATCCCTTGGAGTGAGTTGTTGGAATCAGATCCACTTTATAAGATCTAAATTGCCCACTGTAGGAGACAAGATGCAGGGCTCAATTGAACTTGGTTTGACCCAGCATGACATTTCTTATGTTCTTATGTAGGAAATATCATGACAAGCTTACTGGCCGGAGTAGCGCAAAGTTTGCTCTGAGCATCGCTGATCTGCGGGGCCATAGCAAGTACAAATGGCTTAAATATTTTTTCAGTTCTAACATTCCATTCATTGCATTCCTTACCTGGTATGTGGCCTCTGCAAGTATAATAGAAAGCTTTACAATAGTCTTTGCACAACGAGGGAAGGACCAACTCTCTTTCAGGTGCCTCCCCTCTTTCAGGTGAACGGAACAGACTCTGAGCATGTGGGGAACAGTAGGCACAGTTGATTTCTTCCAGCAGCTTCACGCATTCAGTGTCATTGGTAACAGAAAATACCTGCAAGTCAGAAGCCAGAGTCAAATAAATGCACAAACCGAATTTATTGTTTCACACACACACAAAGATTCTTTTGATATGATAGCAAGGAAATCGTGCTAATTTATTCAACCACCAGGGTTTTGCTAGTTCAAGTGTTGCAACAAATTAGGGCATCATGCTAAAGACACAACAACATGCTGTAAGGCCATAAGATGCGATGACAATCACATATGGAAAAAACACGATTGCACTATAGACTTAACAATTTATATTTCACATGCTATGTTAACTTCTTTTTTTTAACTACGCCTGATGTTTATACTATATTACTGTGTTACTGTTTGTGATTATCATCAATTGCTGCCTTCAGTACAAAGATTGGCAACTATGGAACGCCAGTTCTCTCTTTCTTCAATTTTCCTGTTTACTCCACCCATGTTTCCATATCTTGGACATTATTCGGTTTCATTGTCTCAGACTGCTCTCTACTTTTCTCTGTCTTTTTTGCCCTCCATCAGGCCTTTCAGTACTAGATTAACTAATTTGCCATCAGAACCTCTGAGAACATGGTCAGTAGATCTCATCTTCCTTTTAATCACCTCTTCTGTCAAGGATCTTCAACGTCTCATTATCTCAGGCACCTTTCATTAGAAACCAAGTCCTTCCAGCTGATCTTCAAAATTCTCCTTTACTACCACATTTCAAACACATATACTTTATTTATGATCAAATTAAATCAAAGTTTATTTATATCCCAACTTTCCAAGAACTGCTCAAAGTGGATAACAAAATCAGAGAACATTTTCTAAATTTGCATGAATTGGAGACCCAGTGACACAAATTTATCTCATGCATATAAATGATATCCTAAAAACCCATGGGGTTTTGGAAGCCCTTATGTATGCATTCAGAAACCTTAACTTTAGATCTACTGTAAGTTCCTCCTGAGAAACTCCTTACTGCTATTATTTTCATTTCATTTAATAAAATTTATTAATCACCTATCACTAATAGGCCTAGGCGATATACAAGGCATACATACATAATAAAAACAAAAGCAAACAAAACACACTCAAATATATTTATATTTAGGTTTCATAGAAACCATACCAAATCATCAAATATGGTAATATTAAATGGCTTTCCGAAAAGGGAGAGTCATAGAGTGATAATCCTTATAGTCACTTGACCTGACATATTGAAGCACATTCACATCAAATGATGATTCCAAACGGGAGAATCAAAAATAACAGTTTATAGCTTAATCATTTGTATAGCGCAACCAGATATTGGCATCACTGTACAGGGACACCTGAGAGAAAGCCCCTTCTCCATGGAACTTAACAATCTAGTCAAGAAACACAGACAAAAGGCTTTGGGTTAAAATCAAGAAGGCCATGACTCAGAAGACCTAGATATAAATGGGTTATAGGTGGGATTAATTCATGAAAAGGACAGCTTTAATAGTAAAGCTGCAAAAAAAAAAAAGTAGGCCTGTGGTATCTTAAATATCTACCTAAGAAAAACAGGTAGTGGGATGCATGGGTGAGAGGCAGGGTGGGTGAGACTAAGTCACACTCAGGCTGATGCAATACAGTACACTCAGCCGAGTGCATTGGCTAACCCATAGTTGGACACGCATTTTGGATGTGCACAGGTCAGAAAAAGGGGCGCTTGTAAAATTGAGCGTCCTTTTTCCTAACCCGCTGACAGCCACCGCTCCTGGGCGCCCACTGCTAAGGAGGTGCTAGGGGTGCACAATTTCCCCTAGCGTCTCCTTTTTACCGCGGAGAGGTCGATCAGTGTGCGTTAGGAGAGCAGGCGCTCAATCGTGAGTGCCGATTCTCCCCACGCCGATATTGCATCGGCCTGATTAAGTAGCTCTTCAAAGTTGCCGTAGATTACTATTCAAATGCAATGCACATACATGTTTTACTTAAAAAAAATCATAGAAAATGTTTAACTACCCTTATAGCAAGAAATCTAAAAAAAAAATATTACAATCCCAAAAATCGTTATTTTGCTTTCCCAATTCTTCTTTGTTACCTCTGTTAGACATTTTGTATATGCTGTGATCCAACCACCTAGATATTTATATATTTTGATTTGTTCCAGTTTCTGTCTTTCTCACAATAAAAAAAAATCTTATGGTCCAATCATATAGAAAACCAATGTCCAGGTAGGCAAAATGAGCTTGATTTAGATTAAAATGTTTGACCCTATTCCTAATTCTCCTACTATAGATTTAAAACAAGAGCTCTTATGGTGCCATTTCAAAGGTTTTATTTTTTTCATTTCACAGTATAATTATGTACTGTATAAACAACAACTTGACACTAAAAAAAAACCCTTCAAGTTTACATTTTTTAACAATACAATGTGCATTTAAAAAAAATTTCAGAAGTTGACATTTTTCTGAGATGAGACACTATGAAATGATTTGATTTTGCCCTGTAAATGAAGAATACATAGTATTATGCACAGCCCTTCAGTTACGGAGCACCAAATGTGTGTAGAAGGAAATAAACATATTCAGTAGGAGCTGTGTCCTCAGATGACAATGGAAAACAATATACTCCTTTCCTGTGACTGTGTATGAATGCTGTGCACACTGGGTTCTTCTGTGAACCACCTGTCAAAAAGGCTTTGTCTTAGCACTCTGGCACTGCCCTGGGGAGACCTGCGGAGGCCACTACAAAACGGTGACATCTCCTGGCCGGAGTCAGGGTGCATGCATAAGTGGGTCCTGGAGGAAACCCCACGAGGTCCGTGTCCCTGCCCCAGGGGCTGTTGCTACGAAGGCGAGGCTAGATGGGGAAGGGGGCAGGTCAAAACATTATATAGTGGGGGGGGAGGGAGGGAGAACATTAGTCTGGGTACTTGCAGATGAAGGCTCATATTTATTGCCCCAGCCAGCACAATGGAACAGGGAGAAACTGCCAGGCCAAAAAAATCCTATGCTTTGTTGACCAATTATTATCCAGAAGGTGCATTATTTAAATAGAAAGCACAACTTCTTCAGTCCCTGTTTTTTTGCAACATTATTTTGTTATATATCGAAAGGTATTCTTTCTCTTATAGAGATTACATGAACAGTTTAATCGCATACATACAGGAAATGAATTCTGGCGCATTCTCAAGCCATTCACTTAACTTACAAATTTAATTGTGATTTATATTGACAAATTTAATTGTGATTCATGCTGACTTCAATTTCAATTGTTTGTAAATAATGTTGCAGGTTATCTTGTTGTTGGTTGAACTTTTTCCATTCCCTCCCCCCCCCCCCTTACCCTCTTTTTTATCTTGATTCCTTTAAGTTTTATTTCTCAAATCACTGTTTATTGTAAAGCCTGTTGCAAATTTATGTTTTTCTTGTAAACCGATGGGATGTTCCCAACGACCATCGGAATATAAAAATGCTTAAATAAATAAATAAATATAATACATGAAATCATTTACTGACTTACACCCTCACCATGCATTAAGCGGCTCTCAAACCTCTAACAAAAAGTTTGTTTTGTTTCTCTTCAGCTTTCAAACAGAATACACCATGGCTCTTCCATACATTATTCACCCCTACCAGTTCTGTAATTGACTTTTCAGGTTATCATGGTGACAAAGACTTCTCTGCCCAGCACAGAAAACGAAATGTAATTCTCTTCTGAGAAAACAACTTAAATATGGTGCGGGAGGATCTGTCCTCTATTCCCTCCCTAAAATAACAAGATTTAGAAAGGAGAAGAACTATTGTCAAGAGAATCTCAGGTCAGAACAACCTTTGCACAGCTTGCTGTGCCTGAACAGTAAATTAACTCAAAATGTATGGAAATGGGACATTAACATTAAACTAGAAACAGATATATCTCTGTAATGAACACTCTGTCATAAACTGAAAGGATAACAATGTTTTGCACGTACAGAGGAATATTTTTAAAAAATGCAGAGGATGCCCCAAAGCTAATTTCTTGTTCTTACAGAAAACTGTTAATTGCCTCCCCACAGGTGTGTGTATATATGTATGTATGTATGTATATATATATATATGTATATGTACGTATGTATCTGGTTCCCTGTCTTTAAGAAAAAGGAAAACTAAGGATAACCCTCCCCCCCCACCCAAAAAAAATAAAACGTTCTATCTCCCTCCCTAGGCATTGCCATCCAATATGGTTCTACTGGTTTTATACTTTGAGGAATTCAACCCTTTACACAAATTTTTGGATTGTGTTTTAGTCACATACAAACTAATGAACAGATTAAGAAACAGGACCTAATAAATGATCTGAAATCAAGTACGATATTATTCTTTTAATTTTGTTTCCTGCTGTTCCAGCACAACAGGGGGGGGGTAGCATTTTGTTCTGTGGGAGGTCTTCAGTGTAAATATCTGTTTGAAGATAGATAGAGCCATCATTCTAGCTTTTCTTTCAGTGAATCAATACTCTTAAGTCCATTAAAATGACTTAGACCAAAGCTGAACAGGGTTTCACCACTTCTTATTTCAATGAATCTAAAGAGGGGGGGGGGGGGGGGAACTTGCCGGAGTGAATTTTTAAAGTAAAAATAGCATATACATGCTTAAGTAGCATGTATGCGCATTTATGCTATTTTATAAATACCAAGAGTATGTGCATATTTTCGGTTTTGCAGGTATATTTTACTGGGATAAAAAGGGGAGGTGTAGGGGCTTTCAGGGTGAGGATCAGAAGCACAAATGGTAGCTGCTATTTTGTAAGAGATACACCTGTACATTAACGAAATTGCTCATACATTTTTACCTGTTAATTGACTTGCGCAAGTGAATTTGGACTTGCCTGCAGTTTTTAGGTGGTGGTGGGAGATTCAGGGAGAAGTGTTAAGAGGGTCTAGATGAATTGGAGATGAACTGGTGGTGGTGGTATCAACAAACTGGTGATTCCACCTACTTGCGTACATTTATAAAATACCTGCTTCCACATTTAATTCTGGCTGTTTGTTCATGCAGCATCACAATTATTTCATGGGCATAATATACTCATGTATTTTTATAAAAAGGATAGGGAAAATTTGTGTTTTCTTGCATTGGGAAAAAACGTGAATACTGAAACATACGTGAGTACTGTCAGAGCAGAAAAAAACGGTATTTTTTGAAGTGTGCAGTTCTTATCGCCCAGTTTATAAAATACCGGCATTATTTTATTTATATAGACTTTTTATATACCATTGATCCAAATGAAGATCACAACAGTTTACAAAAGTAACATTCAAACAACAAGTCTACACAACAGGGATTAGTATAGATCTATGTCTACTGTGATTTTCTGGTGCATAGGTCTAGGACACTAGCTTTTCACATATAAGTCATTGGGTTGTCTTAAGATACTTTACATCTCTCATTACTTGTTAATCATTCTTTTAATGTTAATAACAGTAATCTCCATGCAGTTTATAAAATACGGGCCTTAATCTCTGTGCATCCATTTATCTGTGCAAATGCTGTACCACAAATAAGTTTGAAAGTTGGGCTCCCAACGTAACAAAAAAAGTGTGAACTGGTTTCCAAGTTTAGAAGGAGTATAAGGAGGAAAAAACCCTCATTTGACTGTAGCAGTTGAAATTAAGCATTCTGTGGCAATTATGCAAAGCCTCCAACATGTCTCCTAATGATTATGCCTGCTGTTGACTAATTTACAACATCTGTAAGGTCATCCTTTAATGTTTAGTCACAGGAAACTAGTAGAATCGCCAGCTTGTGTGTGGGGGGAGGAAGGAATTAGGCTGGTTGTTAACCTTAACATTGCAAAGTAAAAAGAGTGGTCAAGGAGAGGGAATATTATGCAAGTTTTTGATTTATGTTGTATATGTAACTTTTTTTTTTCAGTCACTGTAATTAAGGAAACCAGCATCCATGGGGGTAATGTTAAGAGAAGAAAAATGCAAATGCAGTTAAGTTGTGACACTAACTCTGTCTAGGTTCACAGTTATTTCTGTAAATCATCACTATGCCTACATGGCTGCTCAGCTGTTGCGCAGAACACATGCTTCCTCTGTACTGCGGGGCTGGATTATATCATTAAAGAGTTCAGTTTCAATTTTAGGCTAATATGTAAATAGATCATTGTACCGAGGCACCTGTTAAAGGGACCCGGGATGGATTATTTGTTTAGTTGGATATGTTCCGCAGTCGCTTTTGTTTGCGAAAGAGCCCGAGCAAACAAATGATTGTAAAAGGGCACACTTGAAAACAATTACTTTTCAACCATGCCTTGACAGCTCGTACTGCAAAGCCATGGAAGGTGGGGGACCTGCAGTGCCTGCTTAGCTATAACTTTCTCATTCTTAGAATTTCTGCAATCAAAGCGCACGAACGATGTGTTTGCAATGATGCAACAACAACAACAAAAAAAAGTGTCAGTATCCACAGCTAAAAAAAACCCAACACATGCTAATAAACACCAGGCAGTTATTACTTGAGCGAGGGCAAAGCGACCTGTCTGTTCATTCAATTACCGACACAGGAGTTTTAATGACAACTGTTTCTTGGACATTCCTGCCAGGAAAGGAAAGGGCCTATCTCTGTTATGAATCTCAAACTAGTGCTTGCATATGGTAGGAATAAAGGCAGATCTACAGCTGAAAACCGGCAACAAGACAGTTCTCAATAGTCATCTAGGAATAGAAGGGTGGGGGGCGGTAGGGCAAATGCTCTCTCAAAAGGCATGAACATTTGGACAGAGCAGCGGACTGAAGGAGAATGATGTTCTCCAGTTTCAACCCATTAGTGAACCAACTAACAAACACAATGGTGTTGTTGTTATTCTTTTGGTATAAGCAACAGGGCTCTGTGTGTGGGCAGCAGTTTAGTGGGGAGGAGGATAAGTCGACCCCTTTTTTGTCCTATTGATTTTTTCCCTATTTGCATGACTTGAGCAAATTAAATGATGCAATATGGCTTTTTGTTACAAAACAAAGTGAGAGATACCACCCAGACACATATGTTGATTCGTAGAAGCTGTTTACATGAGAATAGAGTGAAATCTACCGTGAACAGAGCATAAAAATTCAATTCAGCAATGGGTATTTTTTTTTGGTTAATTATGCTTGGGCCAGCAAGACTGAAACACAAGTTTTCCAAGAGAATCTCTCAAACCTTGACAACTACAGTGCTGTAACAGAAGAATTCTTAATTAAACCTAAAACCGGGGGGGAAGGGGTGGGGAGGGCACCTGATTGTTTATTTCACATGCAGTGCTTCCTAATTAGAATATTTAAGCCATATCCTTGTGTGTGTGTGTGTGTGTGTGTGTGTGTGTGTGTGTGTACATCACCAGATGCAATCCAGTAAAGGACTCGAGCTGCCTCAAAATCCAGTTTTTAAAACAATGGTGCTTTTAAACCTTTATGAGAGCCGGGGTTGGAGGGTGGGGGGATGTTACTTCCTAACCCTCTTAAACCAGAGCTCCGCGTTCAACTGGAGGCAAGTTTTCTTCCACAAAAAAACGAAAACGCTTGAAATTTTTCCCAAAACGGTTTCAAAGGCAATACATCCAACAGTTAGAGCTTAGGGATGCTCAGATCTTCCTTTTCATTTTTTTTGGGGGGGAGGGGGGGCTACGAAAATGACAGTAAACGCCCTGGCAAAAAGTTTGAGGCAGGAGGACCGGCAGCAGCAGCAGCAGGGATAACCATGGTAACAAGGGAGGCTGCCGCCGGTGGAGGTGCAGCCGCCCCTCTGCTGCTGCTGCTGCTGCTGCTGCTATTGCAGCGGGAGCCCGTGAGCGGCAAAGCTGCTCCCGCACCCAGCCACCTCCATCCACGGGGTCGGTCGAGAGTTGAGAGAGAGACCCGGATCCGAGCCCTGCCAGCGGCAAACTTCCCACGCCCCGACCGAAATTCCCAGCGCACCTGCCCCTTTCCCCCATCACTCGAACAACTTTCTAACCTCTCTCTCCGGAGCCACCGCTACCGTGCTCCGAAGGGGGGGGGGGTTTGATAATATGTTTTGTTTTTTTTATTTTTGATAACGTCCCAAGAAATCTCTTGGACGGCGCCTAGGGACGCGATGCAGGTGGACAGGCAGGGGAAGCGCGCCCGCCCGCGCCGCCGAGCCGGGGGGGGGGTGTAACCCAAAGGGACCAAGCGGACCCCGTTCCACCTCGGCGCGCGACCCAAGCAGCAGCTCAGTCTGCGACGACTCGCGGAGACTCGCTCTGTGGCCACACATCCAGAGTTGCCAACGACTTCTGCCGCTACTTAATATCTCTAGAGAGCTGCTGACCCCTACGCTCCTCCTCTCTCTCTCTCTCTCTCTTTCTTTGGTAAAACTGGATTTCCAAAAGTCAAATTTTCCCTCCTTCCAAGTCTCCCCCGAGTCCCAAACGCCGCGACAAACAAATAAATAAATAATGCGCATTTGCCCTTGGAAGGTGGAGAGAGAATTCGCCGCGAGGAGCAGTGGCGGTTGTTGGGGGGGGGGCTGCCTTACCTTGGGATCGTTGTGCAGCCCCTGGCTGTCACTCCGGGAGCAGCAGGAGAGCCGGGGGTAGAGCCCGCGGCAGGTCCCCCCGCTCAGGTCCAACGCCAGCTTGCGGTCCCGCTTCCTCAGGCGCCTGGGCGGGCTGCCGTCCAGGCACCGCCGCCGTCTCGGAGCGCCTTCGCCCTCCTCGCCGAACTTGGCGTCGCACGGGGAAAGGGTCAGCGCGGCGGCGAGGAGCAGCAGCAGCAAGTGGGCGGCAAGCATCTTCCTCCTGCTTTCGGAAAGGTTGCTGCTGCCGCGAGTGTCAAAAGAGTGACAATAACTGAAAGTTAAAAAAAAAAAAATAGGGGGAAGAAAAGGTTAAAAAAAAAAAATCTTTGCTTTACTAAAAAAAAAAAAACAACAAGTTCTCTCTTTTTTTTTTTTTTTTTTTTTTAAGTCTTGAAGATAAACATATGCTGCAGAAAATATTACTACTTTCCCCTTAACTCCCCAAAACGGGATGCTGGAAAAGCCGCACCAATGCCTTTGGCGACCAAAAAGTTGTCAGGCGGCTTGCAAAGTTTCAGCGTTCGCCGCATGGACTTGGGGTCACCAGATGAGTGAGGGTCTGGCGGGGAGAGGCGGCGGCTCCCTGCTGCACGGAGCGGATGTTTAGGTGAGACAGTAGCACTGGGGTGTCTCTGCCTGCTGCATCTCCGAAGGGCTCTCATGTTTCCTTCTTCTTTTCTTCTTCTTTTTAACCAGAGCGCGGGGAGGTGCTGCCACCGCGCGCCCCCTCGACGTCACTCTCCGCCGCGAGACGGAGTGGTGGGGGGTAGGGGGAGGAGAGAAGGTGGTTGGAGGGGGTGGGTGGGGGAGAGAGAAAGGAGCGCGAGGTGGGCGCGCGCCAGAGAGGAGCTGAGACTCGCGCTGCCGTCGACTGCCTATTCCCTGGCCGCGGCAGCACGCGGGAGGAGAAGGGAGTGGGGGTTGAGGAGGGAGAGGGTGCTGGGAACGGGTAAGGGGGTGCCAGGATAGCAGGGAGAGGATACCTCTGCCCTAGTGCCGAGTACATAATTAATGAGGATGCTTACTTGTGGGTATCTGACATAATGTTATCATCGCATTGCAAGACTTCCAGCCTTGCAGATTCTATGATGAAGTTGGTTTTTGTGACTTTTGGGGGGTGGGGGGTGGGTTTGACTTATGGTGATTTTTTTTTTTTTTTGTTTGCTTAGATCTATGCTAGATATGTATTGGAATAAAACGTTATCAAAGCTTTGTAATTAATGCCTATGGTGATGTAAAGTGTTTATGCATCAGGCTAAAAAAGAATTGTACAGAAAGTGCATCCTATTGCTTTTTTGCTTAATTGAGTCGCACTTTCTAAATTCTAACAGAAAGATGACATCCTTTTTTCAGATCTTAGTTCTAACAGTACCTCTAAAGAAAGGGCCAGGTGGTCTGGAAGGTTCATGAATTGCAATATCCAGGGCTTAATTTGTAGACAGGAAGTGGAACTGTGCAGGGAGATGAGATGGGGGAGGCCAGGTCTAGGTTTGACCGTTGCAAAGGGGCGGGACCAGTGCCAGGTGTGAACTCTCTCTTTCTCACATACACACACCTACATACCATACCCAAATCAAAGCCATGTGGCTGCCTTTGTCTCAGGGTACACAGCTCTGCTTCCTGCAAGAGCAGAGGGGCCATAAGTGATCCATGCAGCTTACTGAGTCTGTTCTGTTTCCTTAGGGGAGCCAGATCTGATATACACTGCCGGCTCTGCTCCATTTTCTCTGGTCCCAGAAAAAAGGATGCAGACCTCTGTTCTGGGTTGTTCTGACAGAAATTAAGCCCTCAATAATGGATACAAAAAGGGGTTGAATTAGCATAAGTTTGAAAGTTGTGAGCAGTAGAGCCATTCATCAAGACCAGAGTTGAAGCCTTAACAATTGGCATTACTGTTCACAACTTTCAAACTTGTGCTAATTGAAACCCTTTTTTTTGTGCCTGTTCTTTGCTCTGTGGCGTCTGCTTCAAGATCACCCCTTCTTCTTCTGTTCCCTGCAATACAGGAGAAGTGTGTGGGGAGGGAGGGGGAACAAGAGATGAGGGGCTAGATTAGAGAGCAGAGTGGCTGTTCTCTTTTCTGTGTGTTTCAGGATCAGCCACTCTCCTCTTCCATGCAGGTTGCCTGGAGAAGGAAGAGTTGGAGCAGAATACCCCTGGCTGTTCTGCCTCTTAGACCAAAAGAAGTGCCAGAACTCAATTCCACCATATTCCCCACACAAATTAAGCAATATCTGTTTGGTTGGCTTCTCCAGGACAAATATGTTTACTAGAAAATATTTTAGCAAAAGGCTTTGCACTTGTCTGCACAGAGGTGCAGAAAATCATTCAGTGAAATGCATTTCAATTCAATTGCAAGTCCCAAATTTCCTTCCAAGATACAATGGGAAACACCCTTCATTTTATGATTGTGGGTTAATTGTGACACCAATGATGATTGTGATGATGATGTTTCTACTACAGTCTGGAGTCAATCATGTGGCTGAACACATATCAGTCCAGAAAATGATAGGGCTATCCTACAGATGAGTGCAAACTGTTAAGTTGGAATCAAAATAGGATGGTCAAGAAATGTCATGGAAAAAGACATAGGGCCTGATTTACTAATTTTGTTTCTCCATTCTATTAGGTGAACTTTAAAAGCCTGGTGTGCACCAAAATCGGGAGATACGTAAGTATGTCGGGCCGGCGTGCACCAAGCAGATTTTAAAACTTTTGATGTATTAGCATACATTATTTTTGCGTGTGCATTATGAAACTGTGCACTGAATTTCATTGCACAGGTTTTAATGCACGGCTTACTACATTAGACTCTGTGGGGTAGATTTTATAATTTTGTGCGAGCGCGTACTTTTGTTCGCGCACCGGGCGCGAAGAAGAGTACGCGGGATTTCAATAGATACGCGCGTAGCCGCTAAAATCTGGGATCGGCGCATGCAAGGCTGCCAATTTTGGGCAGCCTGCGCGCGCCGAGCCACGCAGCCTGCCTCCGTTCCCTCCGAGGCCGCTCCGAAATCCTACGCGCGTACCCCTTTGAAAATCTACCCCTCAGTTTGAACCTGAGGCAATGGAGGGTGAAGTGACTTGCTAAAGGTCACAAGGAGCTAATTATTGTGCTTTTAATGGCAGCTTAGTACATTCTATGGGAATGTCTAATCAGCTCATTTGCATGAGTATTTACATATTTTAATTCTAAAACACTATGTACCTGATTCACTAAGGGTTTTTCCCATAGACACAACATGGGAGAAAAGCCATAATGAATCTGGCCCATATTTGCTATAGCTACAGCACACAATGAAACCCCATATATCACATCTAATCTGTCACAGTAAAGTGCTCCTACCATGTGACAGGGGCCAGCCAATGGCACGGATACCCTGTCACATGGTAAGGGCAAAGGGCCCTTAAAAGCCACCGTGTACGCGCGTATCTCTCGGTATGTGCCCAAATGAAAAAGTCCAAAAAAGAGAACCCTGTGTGGACATGGTCTGGGTGGAGCGTTGGCATGTCGGGGGAAGACCAAGAGATGTGCATGTATATACTTACGCGCACAGGCGTGTGCCAGGGATCCCCAGCCTTGTAACTTTACTTCTGCTATGGATGGTAGAGATGTGAATCGGAACCGGAATTAGTTCGGATTCCGGTTCGGATTCACATCGTGGGGTTTTTTTCGTCCAGCCCGATCGCAGTTTTGTTTATCGGCTGCGCCCGAGCCGATAAACAAAAAACCCACCCCGACCCTTTAAAACTAATCCCTTAGCTTCCCCCACCCTCCCGACCACCCAAAAAACATTTTACAGGTACCTGGTGGTCCAGTGGGGGTCCCGGGAGCGATCTCTTTGCTCTCTGGTCTGCATCTGAATATGGACCTCAATGCTTATATGCAGAAATCATATTTCATGTCTTTATTTATTTCATTTATGTTTTAATTTTTGGCACTTCTAAAGCTGATAGCATTGAGGTACTATGGGTATTTCCCAATCCTCAGAGGGCTCATAATATTAAGTTTTATGTTCATAGAATATAACTTAAGCCAGCTCTTCCCAAATTGTGGGTCAGGGCCCTAAATGGAGTTACAAAACCTTCAGCTGGAATAATTAAGTGCCTCAAATAGCAGTGCTCTTCAGGTAGCAGCAGCAGCATTAATTAGGAAGCCACCGTGGGGCCTGTGAGCCAGCACACACTCATAGGCTCTGTAGAGGCCCCTGTGGTAACAGGAAGCCCTGCGTGAGGAGGGATTGGAACAGTTGCAAGGCCTGTGAGCTTGCCCTGGCTCAGAGGCTCCACCCTAGCTTTCACCACTTAATGCTGCTGCCACTTGAAGATCACCATCAAGCTCTGAACCAGCCATGAGGGGAGGGGAGGGAAGGGCTCACTGTGGGTAGGTCGGTGGAAATTGCCAGCAATCCTCTCTTCTCACTGAACCCACCCAGGAGAAAAATGTTACCCCTATCATCAGCTTAGCTTCTCTTTCCGGTTGTCATCTACCTTTGTTCCAGCGCCCAAAGGAAAGTGTTACTACTGGCTCTGGCCAAAGGTATTTTTGGAGAAGTGGCTGATTCAAGGGAGGGATAAGATGCAGGAGAGGTTTGAGGGTTGGATCAGGTGGGAAGGGATTGGTTGTGAATGGTGAGAGGGGAATGACCGAAGATCGATGGGGGGGATGTAAGAGAAGAGCTGGAGGTGAGAGGGGATTGGCTGGGGGGATGTGAAAGAAGGGTTGGAGGGGAAGAGGTGAGGCTGGGAGGTGAAGGAGAGGAGATGGGAGATGAGAGTGAGGAGCGAATAGGGGATGGGTTGAGAGAGAGAGAGGAGATAACACATGATCAATATTGAGCTACAAGAAGGACCTGAGGGTGAGAGAAGATCAGCTATAACTATGACAATGCGAGCAGAGCTGGAGGGGTAAGAGGTGATGGTCAGGAGAGATGAGGGGCACTGGAGAATGTAAGACAAGGTGTGCTGGCGGGGAGGAGGTAAGGGAGGAGGTCCTCTGGAGGGAGTAGAGGATGAGAGGAAGGATCAACTGGAGAAGGCGGTGCTGCATTTTGTTATTTTGACAAACTGTTCCTGGCCTATAACTGTACTGATTGGAAACTGAGGTGTGATTAGTGCACATGATGGCATGTGTGTGCTGTATTAGATTTATCAGTCAGCATGTGAGGACAAGGAAGGAAAGCCTCCTATTTGTGAAAACATTAAACAAGGTAAAGTTTAGAACTTTCTTGTGTATGTGAAAAGCAAAACAAAGGTGATTTTTTTTTAAAGCTTTATATAACTTCAGTTTGTCCATATATTTTTGCTGTCACTAGTGTTCATGTTTGATTGTCTTCAGTGAGAAAATCCAAAAGAACTTCTGTTGATTGCAGCAATCTTAATACCAATCATAGTTAAGAGAATTTATTCTTGAAGGAATAGAATCACCATTCAGCTGACTGTATGCAATCCATATTGTCAGCAGGGAATTGATCCTTCCCTGGATACTGCTAGCCTGAAATGCAATCGGTATTTTTTAAATGAAATATGTCAGAAGGGAGGCCCATAACGTTGGCGTGCCAGGACAGAGTCCATGGGAGAGCCTGAAACTGGACCCAGCCCACCACCTGCTAGTATCAGAGGTGCACATGGAGCAGAGAGTGTCAAAGAGCCAGTGTAACTGATGGATTAGGAAGTGTGAAACTGTCTGAAAGTGAAGTGACAGTTCAAAGGATGTTTCCCTGGCATGAAAGGTAAGAAGAGAGAGACAAGTTAGAGCTGAGGGAGCCATACAAACAGATAAAAAAGGAAATTTAAAGGATGTGGCCGATGCATCGCTGTACCAGAAGTGGCAAAAAAAAATAAAAAGTGAAGCAGACTTTTAAGAAGTAAAACTGGTAGCTTTGGAAGAAGGCAAATATGCATAGAAAGAAAATTGTTTTTTTGCATGAGAATTTGTCATAGTAAGTACAAGGTTTTGTCAGTGGCAGGGTCTTGCCCCTAGAATTTCCGCTGAGAGTATTTACCCTCCTATATCCGCCTTTTAGTTAAAGTTAAAAACACCTTATTCCACACAGTATTTAATTTAACTCTTTTTTATGTTTGTTTGTTTTGGTTTATTTTTAAGTTTGAGTATTTTTTGACTATGATATGTTGTATACTGTAAAATAGTCAATTAAAAAATAAGTAATTAGTGCATTAGCAGGAAGCCAGTTCGTGATAAGACTACTAGAAATGGTCAGCGCCTAATGCTGAAAAAGTGGAAGCATTAAAATGATTGTATGGCTTAGTTAAAAAAAATGACTCCACAACAGGCACCCAAAGAGGATCTGGGATTACAGACATAAGGCTGACAGCTGTAAAAGATGTTGGGCTACCTACGTGATTCACAGCCGCAGAGAAACTGGTAAATTAGTTGATAGAAAAGGGACCCAGCGATGTATGAATAATAACGTATGAATGTTTTTATATTATTGTATTGTTAGTAGTTAATTTAACCTTTTATGTTGTAAACCGATATGATGGTAATAACCAAATACCGGTATAAAGAACCTTTTAAATAAATAAATATGCTGTCACATCTCAAGTGGGAAGGCATTGGTGAATATGAGACAATAAAAAGCTCCTAGCAATTAACTTGTATAGGTTGAGAAGCTGAGAAAATATTACAGAACAAAAATCCAAGAAGCAATGTTTATAAGAAAAAAAGAAAGAAAGTAATAATGCAAAAATAATTCTGAGTGAGATGCAAGGTGACTCAAAGATGGAATATTTTTCCAGAAGAGGATATGCTGCTAAAATACTCATATGCTGTGATATAGATATACAATGTTTGGAAATATCCCTATTATATGTCTTAGAGCTGTTACAATGATTTGGATCCACAAAGCAATGAAATAGTGAATCTGGAGCCTAGCTTTCTGATTTGTTTGTATATACATTTTATATGTTGTGATAAAACAGGATTTAATCTTTTCTTATGCTTGATAAGGAAAATCTCGTGATCTATTCTCTCTGCTGTCAAAGTGATGAGGACCCTCTCAATGGGATGAATTACATTATCCTAATATAAGTTTATTTTCTGCAGAACGTGGTAGCAATGGAGTCAAAATTAACAGTGGCCAAAGTCACCGTGCAGACTAATGGAGAATAGGCATATTAAAGTGAGAGTATTTGGTAAAAATGAAAAGGCAGAGAAGAGACAGAAAAACGCAATGAAAAGTAAAGAGAAAGGGGAAAAGAATGTGATGGAGAAAAGGTTAACAAAAATATCTAAATAAATTATACTGACGTGCACAACAAATTTTGAAAAATATATTTTATCTTTTGTGCATATTAAGTAATTCAAAATGAATGGTACATTTATGCAAATACACTGCAGCACTGGAATGGGATCTTAAAAATTATGCTACAAAAATTTCCACTACTTGATGCAGAGTGTACATATGAGCAGTTGCAGAAAAGCAAGAGCCTTCTGCATAAGAATCCTGTAAGACCAAATATTCCCTAAACTACCATAAGGTGTAGTTTAGGGAATATTTAAGATGCAGAACTGGTAACATGTGAAACAACTTTTTTTTTAAACCATTACCCAGATTTATATATATATTGTATACTCTAGAGAGAGAGAGAGAGAGAGAGTGAGAGGGATACATATAGGCAACAAATTCCTGCAGTACTACTGTGTAATTTAAATCTAAATCATGTTTGCTACGTGCATAAAACCCCATTACTCCAATAATTGAAAGGATATAATAAATATTGTCAGTATTCAATGAAACCTCAAAACAAATATTTTTAGTTAGAATTTTTATAATTTTATAACTTTTCTAAAAAGGTTGAAAAAGCCAGTTCATAACTGACTGAATGAGTAGCAAACGAACTTGTAAGCCTGTTACACATGTGCCGACAGGCCTCAAGGTTTATAAATCACCACTGGCATAAAAAACATCTCACTTCATTCCTAAATTTTGTAATAAATCAATAACTTATTTGTCACGCAATTCTAAACCTAGAACACAAGCTGTGTTAAAATGTCCACAATAAATGCATCCTTTATCCTTTGAAGTATCTTATGGACAAGATCTACTATGGAGAATATATTATGGAAGAGCTTATAAAATATCTCAGTGTTTACAATTACTTAATTCCCCAACTTGAGGCCACTGTTTCGCCATCTAATGTTGGTTTCTTCAGGAGGTTAGCAATTTAACACTGGCTTTCAGTTTGCTTGCTTTTACTCCTCAATTCGGTCAACTTATAAATACAGCATTTGTAATATATTATCACTGGATGGTGCGGGCCATCCAGTGCTCCTACCATGTGACAGGGTCCGGCCAATGGCACGGATACCCTGTCACATGGTAAGGGCAAAGGGCCATCGGCGCCATTTTGATTAGTGGCAGCCAACGGCCCGGGAGCGGGAGATTGCTCTAGGGACCCCCACTGGACCACCAGGTACCTGTAAAAAGTTTTTTGGGGGGTCGGGAGGGTGGGGGAAGCTAAGGTATTAGCTTTAAAGTGTCAGGGTGGGTTTTTTTATCGGCTCGGGCGCAGCCGATAAACAAAACCGCGATCGGGCCCAATGAAAAAAAAACCTCATGTGAATCGGAACCGGAATCGGAACCGATTCCGGTTCCGATTCACATCTCTATTAACAATCCCCTTGGTAAAGACAGCAAAACTAACACAAGTCAGAGAAAGAGCACTATCTTTGGCTGGTCCAACATTATGGAACACATTGCCACTAGAGATAAGATTACAGAGTGATCCAAAAATCTTCAAAAAAAGTTTAAAAACCTGGCTAGAGATCACGTGACGCTGTGAGAGGGAGCGGATGTAGCCGACCCTCTCTGGCTCCCTTTTTGCTGATCTAACCCCATCCCGCGCCGATTTTCAGATTTCGTTGACTTTGGGAACAACTTCAGGTCAGCCACAGGTGAAAGGAGCCAGGTCCTGTAAAAAATGTCGACGAGGACGGCGCATAGGGAGAAGGAAAAGGCAAAAGAAAAGACGCGGCCTGCTGACGTAATGTCCGATGAAGACATCGGAATGGTGGAATCCCCTGTGGCAGCGAATTGGGCGGATTTAAGAGCGGCGGTTGTGGAAGCCCTCGTGCCCGAATTCAAAAAATTATCATACCAGATTGGAGAGGTGACTTCGGCGATCGCAGGCTATGAGGCGCGATTCTCTACGCTGGAACAGAGAATTTCAGACGGAGAAGATGGTGCACAGACCACGAGGTCGGAGGTCGCGACGTTACAGGCCGAGATCGCTCGGCATACCGAACGGCTCGAGGACCTGGAGAACAGGTTTAGGAGGTCGAACCTGCATCTGATCGGTCTCCCGGAAACTATCGAGGAGCGAGACCTGCCGCAACTGCTGGATCGCTGGCTGAATCGGGAACTGTCGCTGTCCAAGGAACATGGCCCCCTGCACATAGAGAGGGCCCATCGCCTGGGGCAGAAGCGCTCCCAACAGGAGAAGCCGCGTGTGGTGATTATAAAAATGTTAAACTACTCCCATAAAACAGAAATTTTGCAGGCGGTTCACAGAGGGCAGTCACTGCTTTATGAGGGGAAGAAGATCTTGCTATTTCAGGATTTTTCGGGCGCCCTGTCAGCACAACAGAGAGCGCTTTCTCCCCTATGTGCTCAACTATTTAATCTAGGCCAGCGTGCAGTGATAATCTACCCTGTGCGGGTCCGGGTGGCCACTCCAGGAGGACCCCGTTGGTTTACAGAAGTGGATGATCTCAAGAAGTACATTGCCATGCTGGGACAGGCTGCAGAGCAGAGAAAGGGAGGGCATAGCTCTGGCTCAGACCCTGGGTGACCTGTTGCATAATGTGCATGCATTGTTTTCACTGCGTTTTTGGGGAGAACGAAGCCTGACGTTGAAGTTGGCCCCTATGGCTAGGGAGAGCTGGGCTCATGGTCCCCCACAAGTGTTTACTGATTAATGAGCATTGAAGTATCATACTGTTCTAAATCTTATCCCAAGATGCATCTGCATCCTACGCATTATGTTCTATGTTTGCTTATTGTACTTAGTCTGCAGCCAATTGAGCTGGAGTTGTGGGACTTGTATTCTCCTTTTAACCTTACTGATGATTATTTGGGATTCTCACGATGCTTTTAGTTGAGTGGGGGTGAGGTTGGTGAGGGAGGGGGAGCCTCCAGCGTGTTTCGTGATCTCATAGGCATGGGCTAGCTAGGATGGGATTTAAGGGGGAAGGGGAAGAAGGAATACGGAGACAAGGGTGGGAGGGGAGTGGGGATGGGAGGGGTGGGTAGTTGGGAAGGGGGGGTTACAGGTCCTGGAAATACTGTGGATTAGGGTGTGAGGTTGGTGCATGGGATGGGGAACTCACTGGTATAGGGAGGTGGCCAGAGCTGGGATAGCCACTCTTCCCTTAGATTTGGAAATTTCTCGCCGTTCAGTCAATCTTAAAGTGGAATGATATGGGATAGATGGCTAGCCGTGGAATTAAATTAATTTCATGGAATGTGTGTGGTGTCAACTCGCCCATTAAAAGATCTAAACTCTTACAGGCACTGAAAAGAAAATCAGCTGATATAGTATTTTTGCAAGAAACACATCTTAATGATGTCGAGCATAGGAAACTGCGTCAAAATTGGGTGAAGTCGGTGCATTTTGTATCTGCAAACATGCGATCAGCAGGGGTGGCTGTATTAATTCGCAAAAATATCCCCTTGCAGATTCTCTCTGAGCTTAAGGACCCACAAGGTCGCTATCTCATCTTAGAATCTCAGGTCAATCAGACCTCTCTGGTGTTTTGTAATATATATGCTCCGAACTCCCAACAAAAGCCCTTTTTTCAGAACCTGCACAAGCTATTACTCCCATACATTGATCAATTGGTGGTGGTGGGGGGTGATTTCAATGCTCTCAGAGACCCAGAGTTGGATAGGTCCTCGACCGTACAGTGTGCAGGGATTGCAGGGAAAGGGATTCAACTTTTAGAAGAGACCTTACACTTAGCTGATACCTGGCGCACTTTACATCCCTTCGAACGAGATTTCACGCATCTCTCTAGAGCGCTTGCTACCCACTCAAGAATAGACTACTTGTTAGTGTGCAATCCTTTTCAAAAGTCTCAGAGGCAGGAATTGGAGATATCGCCATTTCAGATCATGCCCCAATTTGAGTCGAGCTGGCATTGCTTCCCCCGGACGGTGCCAAATGCCACTGGCAAATTCCCTATTATCTGGCAACTGATAGTGCATTTCAAGCATTTTTACTTGAGCGACGGAAAGATTATGCAACACTTAATGCTCAACACAGAGGGGATCCCATATTATTTTGGGATACAGCTAAAGCTGTGATCCTGGGTGATAATACATAGCCCATCGGAAAAAAGTATTGGACAGTCGGCTGCTGACACTCACAATGAAACTTCAGCAGGCTAAATTGACATTATTAAGGTCTCATACGCAAGCGCACAAGGAAGCATATCTGGCTATTCAAACTGCGATTAACTCTCTCTTACATCAAAGGGCCAAACGTAGTCTCTTATTCTATCAACATCGGCTTTACAGACATGGCAACAAAACAGGGAAACTTCTAGCCAACCTAGTCAAATCAACTAGGGGTTCTCGACATATCACAGCTGTCAAAAATTTGAAAGGACATATAGTCAATGATACCCCCGATATACTGAAAGCATTTAAAGATTACTATACCACTTTTTATAAGGCTGATGGATGGAATCCTGATCAATGGGAGGCCTTCTGTGCTCATTTGCATCTTCCATCTCTCACACTGACCCAGACTGAGTGGCTGAATAGGCCTTTTTCCGAGGAGGAGGTCAGGGTGGTCATACGGGGCTCCCCAGGGTTCAAGGCTCCGGGGCCAGACGGCTATAGATCAGAGTTTTACCGCTACCTCAGTGAGCCTCTCACCCCACTCCTTTCTTTAGTATTCAATGCTTTGATCTCGGAGGGCACCGTCCCGGTAAATGGGAATGTGGCTCAGGTAACTCTAATCCCTAAACCAGGGAAAGATCCCTTGCTGCCTGCTTCGTATCACCCCTGATCACTGCTAAATGTGGATCAAAAGTTGTTGGCAAAGATTTTGGCGGATAAACTGGGTGTTATTCTCCCCCAACTGATCCAAACTGGCCAGGTGGGTTTTGTAAAGAAACGTTACGCTTTGACTAATATTCGACGCCTGGCAGTGGCTATAGAGCTATGCACTTGACAAACTTGGACCCATATGATCTAAAAAATTATCGACCAATATCTAATTTGCCTTTTATAGCCAAAATCATGGAGAAAGTAGTAAATAATCAACTATCAAATTACTTGGAGGAAAATAATATCCTTCATCCTTCACAATATGGATTTCGGAAAGAACATAGTACGGAATCACTCCTCATATCACTCCTTGATCAAGTATACCTGGGATTTGACAAAGGATGCTCCTTCCTGCTTGCACTCCTTGATATCTCCGCAGCTTTCGATACAGTCAACCATGCTATATTATTAAACCGGCTATCCGACATAGGAATCTCAGGATCTGTCTTCAGATGGTTCGACTCATTCCTCAGTAATCGAGGTTATAAGGTTAAAATCAATAATATGGAATCTCCTTATACTAATTCCCCACATGGAGTCCCCCAGGGCTCCTCTCTATCTCCCACTCTATTTAATATTTATCTCCTCCCTCTTTGCCATTTCCTCTCGTCGCTAAATTTGAAATTCTACGTATACGCAGACGATGTCCAAGTTTTGATTCCTATAACAGGCTCTTTGGACTCAGCAATCAAATTATGGGAATCTCACCTTCAAACTATTAACCATCTCCTTACTAGCCTCAACCTGGTGTTAAATACTGCTAAGACTGAAATCCTGCTTATCACCCCTGAAAATAGTCTACACTTACAACAATTGCACACTACCTCCCACATCACTCATGCTAGAGATCTTGGAGTTATTATTGACAACCATTTGAGCTTAAAGAAATTTATAAATTATACTATAAAAGAATGCTTCTACAAGTTACAGGTGCTTAAAAAACTCAAGCCTCTCCTATATCACCATGACTTCAGGACTGTACTCCAAGCAATCCTGTTCTCTAAGGTCGATTATTGTAACTCGATCCTACAAGGTCTACCAGCTGTTACATTAAAACCTCTGCAACTACTCCAAAACGCAGCTGCAAGGATTTTGACCAACACTAAGCGCAGAGATCACATCACGCCCATTTTAAAAGACCTACATTGGCTTCCAGTTAATTTTAGAATTGTTCACAAATTCCTCACCATTATTCATAAAAACATCCACCACCAGACTCCACTAGACCTACTACACCCTCTCAAATTACACTCTTCAGCTAGACCTTTGAGAGATGCCTATAAGGGATCCCTTCATGTTCCCCCAATCAAATTGGTACAAAGATTATCTATCAGGGACCGGGCCTTTTCAACAGCAGGCCCCACCATTTGGAATACACTACCCCCAGACCTCCGACAGGAAACCTGCCTCATAAATTTTAAAAAGAAACTGAAGACTTGGCTTTTCGGTAGAGCCTTTCCTGTCTCCTAGACTATATCCTACTAAGATATTTTTCAATCAGCTGTACTTTAATAACTAGCAGAATGTCATATAATCATGTTATAATGCTAGAGTTATTCTCCTGAGGTTGGCCTCAAGCCCCTTCTCTCTGTTATATCTCTCTACTTTGATTATCTGTCTCTTCATTTCCAATTCCTAGTTACTCACCCTTGTTATAATGTAACTTTTTACTTTCTGCTCACAATCTGTCTCCTCTTTTGAGGTTTGACTAGTTACTGTTAATGTACTATCGTTCTATGTAAACCGAGTTGATTTGATCTGTATCAAGAAAATCGGTATATAAAATCCCTAAATAAATAAATAAATAAATAATGCTCCTTTTCTCATTGCTAGTTTGGATGCAGAAAAGGCTTTCGATCGAGTGGAGAGGGGATTTATGTTCCACCTCTTGGAGGAGATGGGGTTTGGGGGCTTTTTCTATCAGACAATCCAATTCTTATATACAACTCCGGTTGCCTCATTACTAGTGAATGGTCAGTGCTCCCCCACTTTGTCAGTGTTACGAGGCACCCGGCAAGGATGTCCTTTGTCTCCTCTTCTTCTCTTATTGACCCTGGAGCCCCTACTGTTGGCTATCCAGTCCTCTTCCGAGATCCGTGGGCTTCTGTTTCACTCCCAGGGACAGAAAGAGGTCTTTAAATATGCCGCAATTGCGGATAACATTTTGGTCTTTCTCACTAATCCTCGACATTCCTTGCCTTCCTTGTTGGGAGTGGTCCAGGATTATGGCACCTTTTCCGGCCTGCGGATTAATTGGGATAAATCCGAGGCTCTGGGTTTCCCGTCAGTTCTTAGAGAGCGCTGGGGGGGCCCCTTCCCTTTGCATTGGGCGGAGGACGTTATCAGATATTTGGGGATACGTCTTTCATTGGACCTGTCGGCTACGTATGATCTCAATATCCCAGGATTGCTCAAACACACTAGGGAAAAGCTGAGTCTCTGGAAAAATTTACCAATTTCCATGGGAGGGCGTATCAATTTGTTCAAAATGACCCTTTTGCCTAAATGGTTATATGTATTGCAGAATTTACCATTGGTACTCAAGCGCTTTGACATCACCACCTTGCATAAAATGATGCATTTATTTATTTGGCAGGGAAAGAGAGCATGCATGCCACTTTCTTGGCTCAACCTGCACTGGGATGATGGTGGCATGGGAGTCCCCAATTTAAGCTCTTATTGTGTGGCGGCGAATCTCCGTCTTATCCGGGAATGGATACTGGGGACTTCCTTTTATATGAATATTTTGGCAGAACGTACCCTGGTGGCTCCGCTAGACCTTAAATTTGTATTGATGGGGCCGAGCAAAGAGCTGCCGACTGCACTCTCCCAAAGCCCGTTAATTGCTCCGATTAGGAAGGCCTGGCTATACCTTACCAGGCAGCTGGGACTGCCCCAACGATGTTCCTACCTGCTTCCAGTACAAGGGAATCCAGAGTTTCTCCCTGGCTCCCAAGCCACTAGTTTGCGGGGCTGGGTACAGCAAGGCATTACACACTTGGGACATTTGTTGGATCCTGAAGGGGCTCTTTTATCGTTCAGCACCTTACAGGGGATTTATGTTTTAAATTCGGCCCAGGTTTTTGGCTATTTACAAATCAGGCATTATATACTGTCTTTACAGCTTGATAATCAAAGCCCAGCTCACTTTTTGGCTCTAGAATCTTTTTTTTCATCTGGAAAAACAGAGTCCCCCCTCACTTTCCATGTACTACAGGGGACTTCAGCGGGGTCTGTCACAGGGTACATATGTCACCTCAGTTGAGCGTTGGGAAAAAGATGGAGTGTTCTCGGTATCAGTGGCAACTTTTTCTGCTTGTATGCGGAATTTAAACAGAACCACTGGAAATATGTATTTTAGGGAAATGCAATATAAATTCCTGCGGAGAGCCTTTATATCCCCACAGATAGCTTGGCGAGCACACTTACTCCTGGACTCCACATGCCTTCGCTGTCACCTTGCTATTGGAACGCTATCTCATGCTTTTTGGGAATGCCCTCTAATACAGATATTCTGGGGGAAAATTGCAAATTACCTGCAACACCTATTGAAGGTGCACTTCTCGGTAACTCCGCAGCTGATTTTATTTGATTGCATTCCTCAGTCTGTTCTGAGAACAGCGGGTTTACGTTTACTGGTTAAAAAGGCTTGGCTGGTGGGGAAAAAAGTTATTTTACTCAACTGGACAGAACTGACCGCACCCTCATACTAGACTTGGTGTACACATTTTCATTGCATGATGCAAATGGATAGCCTCACTTCTAAACTTTCACCGCTCCAGCATAAAGCTTTCTTAGGAACTTGGGAAGTATATCTTCAGGCTTTGCCGCACCATGCTCGAAGTTTGATCCTTAATGACTGAATATTGAGCGCAGACCACGAACTTGGATAGGATGTGGGGTCCTATGATCATGACTTTGCTTCGACCACAATTTCTCTTGTTGTATTTTTGCGCAGTATTTATTGCCGGGACCTGGGAGGGAGGGAGGGAGGTAAGGTCCGGGAGGGGGGGGGGGGGAGGGGATGGGTGGCAATGTGTTTCCCGTAAACCCTGATCACTAAAGGTCTTGTGTTACCACAGTTGTTTAATGAGGTGATATGGGGGATTTATCAGAGGTCAGCATCCCGGGTACCTGCATGCAAAGATCTTCAGGATGACGGACCTTGTCTTTTAGTTCTAACGTGGATAGGGACCCACAGGGTAAAATGCAATGAGTGTTTCCTATTATCTGATGATTCTAGCCACAACTTTCTGAATTCTGTTCTTTGCAATACTGTTTCAGTGTAACCCATGTTTTTCAAGTTCAATGTTATACACTCAATAAATATTGTTTTATACTAAAAACCCTGGCTATTCAGAAAAGCATTTCACAATGAGAACAAAGAATGAAAAAACACAGAACAAGGTTACCTAGATGCGTGGTCCCACATTCTTTCATTTTATACTCAATAATTATGTTAGAGAACTCCAGTTTAAGCACAACTCTTGTATGATTACCCTATTAATCATATAGATGGACTAGATCCTTGCCACCTATCCTATACCTTATTTTATATAAGCATGTACCGGCACTTTTGTAGATACCTTTGTAACCAAACTAAATATATGTGCCTATATGTAAACCATTGTGATGGTGCATTACTAAACGACGGTATATAAAAGATTTCAAATAAATAAATAAATAAATACATTTTGCACATGTATGTACTGACAATGAATTATTGATTAAAACGTGTATTTTTGATACTGTATTTATGAATAAAAAAGATGTAGTATGATATTCTATGATGTATTTTCATGTCATTGAAGATGTATTTATTTATTTATAACTTTTATATACCGACATTCAAATGAATATCACATCGGTTCACATACAACTGGGAAACCAAAAAACTAGTAGTGAGAAAGGAAGGATAAAGTTACAATTAACAGGGGATCATAAGGAACGAGGAAAGAATGCGGAACGGTCTAAGGGACCCAGTGAGAGTAATAGCAGGAAGGATACAGCAAACTTACAACTTTGTTGAGATAGCAACTATATTACATAATATATTTACAAAAACTGTATGACGGTCAAAAGGCCTAGTGGTTGCAGCAAATAGTTATGACAATGTATAATGTTTGGGTTTACCAGAGAATAGCTATAGGAATGTTAGGAGGATAAAGGTTAAATGGATGGAGAAATGGAAAATAGTAGGGGTGCAGAGACTGGGATGGGATTAAGTGAATGCTTGGTTGAATAACCAGGTTTTTAACTTTTTTTAAAGGTGTTTGGGCAGTGTTCCAGGCGAAGGTCTGGCGGCATCGAGTTCCATAGTGAATGGACCTGCGATGGAGAGGGCATGTTCTCGGGTGGAAGTGAGCTGGGCAGATTTGTGTGAGGGGGCAGTAAGAGTCCCTAGGTAGGCTGATCTGGTAGGCCTGTTGGGGATATGAAACTGGAGAGAGTCATTAAGCCAATGTATCTCATTATGGTGTAGGGTTTTGTGGATGATGGATAGGCTTTTATGAAGGATTTTAGCTGGGATAGGAAGCCAGTGAAGGTCTCTGAGGATAGGTGTGATATGGTCTGATCTGCGGGAGTTGGTAAGAATTCTAGCTGCCGCATTTTGCAGCATCTGCAAAGGTCTGGTGGTGGATGCAGGCAATCCTAGAAGTAGGGAATTGCAGAAGTCGATTTTTGAAAATAAAGTAGTTTGGAGGACAGTACGGAAGTCGTTATGGTGTAAAAGGGGTCTTAATTTTTTCAGGATGTGTAATTTGTAAAAGCAGTCTCTTGTAATTTGGTTATGTGATTTTGGAGATTGAGGTGGTCATCCAAGGTGACGCCCAGGTCTCTGACATGTTGTGAGAAGGGGTGAGTTGGGAGCGGGGGAGTGTGAGGGTGGCGGGCAGGAGAAATGTAGAGTAGTTCAGTTTTTGATGAATTAAGGGCGAGGTTAAGGTTGGTGAGAAGGCTATTGATTGAGGATAGGCATTTTATTTTATTTTAGGCATTATAGTATTATTAGTATGGAAGATAAAATTGTTTACGCTAGCTTGAATATAATATATTTAAAAAAGTGTCTAGATTCCCTATATACACGTTTATTTGGTAAAGGATTAGGGAATCTGTGTTCTTTCCATATCTGAGTACCATATCAGGTTGCCTACATGGAGTATGGAATGCCACAGCTGTAAGTGACAGGTCTCACTGGTAATGGTTGGAACATGGCATACCACAGCTGTATCAGGCCACAGTGTTTATGGTTTGAAAATGGCTTGCCATACCTGTAAGTTTCAGGCCTCACTGGTAATGGTTGGAACATGGCATGCCACAGGTGTAAGTGTCAGGCCACAGTGGTTAGGGTATGAAAATGGCATGCCATAGCTATAAGTGTCAAGCTATGGTGGCTGGTTAGGGTTGGAATATGGCATGCCGCAGCTGTGTCAGGCCAAAGTGGTTAGGATTGGAACATGGCATGCCACAGCTGTAAGTGCAAATCTCAGTGTTAATGGTTGGAATATTTATTTTATTTATTTAGAATTTTTCTATACCGACGTTCATGAAAAGACATATCACATCGGTTTATATCGAACCAAGGTAGAATACATCGAACAAGGGTTACATCAAACGGGATTGCCATGAACAGTGATAGTAAAGGTCAAAGAGGGTGACCAGGGAGAGGTTCCTAGAATCAGTAAAAACAGGAGTGTTACTGTGGTGAAAAAAATGAGGGCATGATTCCACAGACATTCCCTGCCTGCTTCACCTCAATAACTGGTGCGAAGTAGGCAAGGGAGGTCAGTGTAAACAGGCCTCAGTTGCAGTGTTCACAAAACCCCACTAAGATTTGACTCCACTGTCTTACCCTGCCTGTTCACCTCTACAACTGTTTGGAGCAAAGCAGGCAGGGGAGGTCAGTGGAATCATGCCTCAATGGTGGCATTTGGGGAAAAGGAGGCAGAGGAACTCAGTGGAGTCATGTTTCAGAGGTGGCATTTGGGGAAAAGGAGGCAGAGAAACTGAGTGAAGTCATGCCTCAGACATTACATTTTGGGAAAAGGAGGCAGAGGAACTCAGCAGAATCATGCCTCGGACATTAAATTTGGGGAAAAGGAGGCAGAGGATCTGAGTGGAGTCATGCCTTGGAGGTTGCATTTGGGGAAAAGGAGGCAGTGGAACTGAATGGAGTCATGCCTCACATGTTGCATTTGGGAAAAAGGAGGCAGAGGATCTGAGTGGAGTCATCCCTTGGAGGTTGCATTTGGGGAAAAGGAGGCAGTGGAACTGAGTGGAGTCATGCCTTGGAGGTTGCATTTGGGAAAAAGGAGGTAGAGGAACTCAGTAGAGTCATGTCTTGGAGGTTGCATTTGGGGAAAAGGAGGCAGAGGAACTGAGTGGAGTCATGCCTTGGAGATTGCATTTGGAAAAAAGGAGGTAGAGGAACTCAGTAGAGTCATGTCTTGGAGGTTGTATTTGGGGAAAAGGAGGCAGAGGAACTGAATGGAGTCATGCCTCACATGTTGCATTTGGGAAAAAGGAGGCAGAGGATCTGAGTGGAGTCATGCCTTGGAGGTTGCATTTGGGGAAAAGGAGGCAGTGGAACTGAGTGGAGTCATGCCTTGGAGGTTGCATTTGGGGAAAAGGAGGTAGAGGAACTCAGTAGAGTCATGTTTTGGAGGTTGCATTTGGGGAAAAGGAGGCAGAGGAACTGAATGGAGTCATGCCTCGGATATTAAATTTGTGAAAAAGGAGGCAGAGGAACTGAGTGGAGTCATGCCTTGGAGGTTTCATCTGGGAAAAAGGAGGCAGAAGAACTCAGTAGAGTCATTTCTCGGAGGTTGCATTTTGGAAAAAGGAGGCAGTGGAACTGAGTGGAGTCATGCCTTGGAGGTTACATTTGGGAAAAAGGAGGCAGAGGAACTCAGTGGAATCATGCCTCAGACATTAAATTTGGAGAAAAGGAGGCAGAGGAACTGAGTGGAGTCATGCCTCACACATTGCATTTGGGAAAAAGGAAGCAGAGGATCTGGATGGAGTTGCATTTTGGAAAAAGGAGGCAGAGGAACTCAGTGGACTCATGACTCAGTGGTAGCACAAGCAGGCAGAGGAACTCAGTTGAGTCATGGCCCTACAGTGGTGCTTAGAATAGAGCAGGCAAAGGATATATCAAACCCCTAGATTGTGTGAGGTGATGGCAGTGTAAGCCTGCTGCTAGATGTGCAAACCAGACCCCTATGCTGTTGGAGTTGGGATATGGTACTGTAAAGCTTCTGCAAGATGTAATGCGAGAACCATATATTGTCAGATCACAGTGTTATTATTGGGGGACATAGGAGGAAGCAGGAGGATTAAAGCCACAGTGTTGTTGCTGTTGATGTGTCAGGAGGAAGTAAGCTGAGTCAGACCCCAGTTTTGTGGATAGGGTGAAGTCAGAAGGTAGCTTGTTGTGACAGCCCCAGTTTTGTGGATGGGGACAAGTCATGAGATAGTATGTTGTTACAGCCCCAGTTTTGTGGATTGAGACAAGTCATGAGGAAGTAAGCTGAGTCAGAACCCATTTTTATGGATGGGGACAAGTCAGGAGGCAGCATGTTGTGACAGGCCCCAGTTTTGTGGTTGGGATCTAGTCAGGAGGTAGCAGGATTGGTCAGACCCCAGTGATGGTAGACCCTAATTGGGCAAGGCAGGCGAATTGTGTCAGTGCATGTTGGCTCCTGTGATATTGGTAAGGGCAAGGCAGGCAGACTGAGTTAGTGCGTTGCCCCTGTGATGTTGGTAAGGGCAAGGCAGGCAGATTGAGTCAGTACATTTTGGCCTCTGTGATGTTTTTGGAGACATGGCAGGAAATATGTGACCCAAATGGCAGTGTTGGGGAAACTGCAGGACTCAGCATTGGTATTGTGGCCTTTGGATTGGTTTTTCAGGCCGGGGAGGCAGAGGCAGTGTGGTTGTTGAAGTGTGGTCCTATTGTCAGTGTTGGGGACACAGCAGAACTCAGCATTGGTGTGTTATGGCCCTTTGATTGGCTTTTTGAGCTGGGGAAGCAGCAGCAGTATGATTGTAGAAGTGTGCCTCAATTGGCATTGTTGGGGACAAAGCAGAACACATTATTGGTGTTATGGCCCTTGGATTGGCTTTTCAGGCTGGGGAAGCAGCAGTAGTATGGTTGTAGAATTAAGGCCCAACTGGCATTGGGGAGACACAGAACTCAACATTGGTGTTTTGTGGCCCTTGGATTGGCTCTTCAGGCCGAGGAGGCTGCAGCAGTGTGGTTCTTGAAGTGTGGCCCAACTGGTGGGCAGATGCAGTCAGTCAGACACAGTCACTGGATGTTGCTGGATGATGGATGTAGGCCCCATTGTTGTTATTGAGGCACGGCAGGCAGACAGGCAGATCAGCCAGCTACAGGACCTTCAAGTTCCTTTCATTTGTCTTGCCACTCGCATGGCAAATCTGAAAAGCCAAGCAAAGGCAGATTAATTTTAAGGATCACTAGCTTCTCTATCAAGTGTGGTGACAGTGTGGAGCAATGAGGGCTTATAATGTCTCCTGTCATGGAAAACATTCTTTCGCTGGGGACACTCAGTGGGCAAGAGAGATAGAGCTGAACCACTCTTGCTAAGTCTGTTCAGATGCTGGATTTTTGGGACCAATATGCCAGTACATCTGTCTCCAAGTCCTTGGTAGTTTCTCCGAGATAGCATGTCACTGAGTTTTGAGCTGCTATCTGCTTTTCTGGTATCATACATGTGTCTTTCTTCTCATCTGCTTTTGTGATCACCTGCGACAGAAACGAGGATTGTTTTCATTTTACTGTGTTGGAGGGAGTCCAAGGTGGGCGATGACAGGGTGCTACTCTGACTTGCACTACTGTCTGACCTGGCCAATGATGGTGTTTCCTCCTGTGCTACATCCCTCCTCTGACTCAAATTCTTGCACTCTAGTTGAGAGGCTTCCTCTATCAGCCTGCTCTTCATATGTATCAGATTGTTGGCCTGTGAGTCTCCTTTTCACATGTGGATCACATAATGTAGCGAGCATGTACCTGGGGTTCAAGATCAGAGGTCCTATCTCTCTGTTACCTGCTTTTCCAAGGACACCAAACAGCGCAACACCTGACCTCTTATTCCCTCTTTCCATTGAAAGCCCTCCAACTTTTCTAACAGGATGTTTACTATCGGGATGACATCTCCCAAGGTTGTGCTTGTGGCCCTCAGCTCCTCTGTGGCATCCTTAAAGGACTTCAGGATTTTTATAAACTGTCTCATGCCTGACCAATCATGATGCCCTAGGGGAGCCTGCACAGCTTTATCATTTCCCGAGACAGATCATGCAGGTATGTCTGCTGCTCCACTAGCCTCTGCAGTATCATGTAGGTTGAATTCCAGCAGGTACCCACATCTATAATGAGATGCTTGTGAGGCATCTCTAAGAACATAAGAAATTTCCATAGTGGGTCAGACCAAAAATCAATCAAGCCCAGCATCCTGTTTCCAACAGTGGTCAAGCCAGGCTAAAGTACCTCACAAGTACCCAAACACTAAATAGATCCCATGCTACTGATGCCAGTAATAGCAGTGGATATTCTCTAAGACAACTTGATTAATAGCAATTAATGGACTTCTCCATAAACTTATCCAAACCTTTTTTAAACCCAGCTACACTAACTGCACTAACCACATCCTCTAACAAATTCCAGAGCTTAATTAACTTAGTTCTCTGTACCGCTACATGGCAAAATTGATGTTAAATGTAAACCGGTATGATTTGTATCTCTACAAGAATGTCGGTATAGAAAAAATAGAAACAAATAAATAAATAATTGTGTGCTGAGTGAAAAATAATTTTCTCTGATTAGTTTTAAATTTGATACTTGCTAACTTCATGGAGTGCCCACTAGTCCTTCAATTATCCAAAACAGTAAATAACCGATTCACATTTACCTGTTCTAGACCTCTCATAATTTTAAAGACCTCTATCATATCCCCCCTCAGCTGTCTCTTCTCCAAGCTGAACAGCCCTAACCTCTTCAGTCTTTCCTCATAAGGGAGCTGTTCCATTTATCATTTTGGTTGCCCTTCTCTGTACCTTCTCCATTGCAACTATATCGCCATTGCAACTATATCTTTTTTGAGATGTGGCCACCAGAATTATACACAGTACTCAAGGTGCGGTCTCAGAATGGCGCGATAAAGAGGCATTATGAAAATTTCTGTTTTATTCACCATTCCCTTCCTAACAATTCCTAACATTGTATTTGCTTTTTTGACTGCTGCAGCACACTGAGCTGATGCATTAAATGTACTATCCATTAAGACACCTAGATCTTTTTCCTGGGTGGTAGCTCCTAATATGGAACCTAATATCATGTAACTACAGCATGGATTATTTTTCCCTATATGCATCACCTTGCTCTTGTCCACATTAAATTTCATCTGCCATTTGGATGCCCAATCTTCCAGTCTTGCAAGGTCCTCCTGCAATTTATCTCAATCCACTTGTGATTTAACTACTCTGAATAATTTTGTATCATCTGCAAATTTGATAACCTCACTCATCGTATTCTTTTCTAGATCATTTATAAATATATTGCAAAGCATCAGAACAAGTACAGATCCCTGAGGACCTCTACTGTTTACCTTTTTCCACTGAAAAAACTGACCATTTAATCCTACTCTCTGTTTCCTGTCTTTCAACCTGTCTTTCAATCCACGAAAGGACACCACCTCCTATCCTATGACTTTTTAGTTTCCTTAGAAGCCTCTCATGGGGGACTTTGTCAAACATTTTCTGAAAATCCACATATACCACATCTACTGGCTCACCTTTATCCACATGTTTATTAACCCCTTCAAAAAATGAAGCAGATTTGTGAGGCAAGGCTTGCCTTGCGTAAATCCATGCTGACTGTGTTCCATTAAACCATGTCTTTCTATATGTTCTGTGATTTTGATCTTTAGAATAGTTTCCACAATTTTTCCTGGCACTGAATTCAAGCTCACTGGCCTATAGTTTCCTGGATCGTCCCTAGAGCCCTTTCTAAATATTGGGGTTACATTGGCCACCCTCCAGTCTTCAGGTACAATGGATGATTTTAATGATAGGTTACAAATTTTAACTAATTTTACCTAAGAGATCTGAGGTCCCCTTCTTCCACACTTTGTGGAAGTGCCCAGCTGATATTCTACACTTCTCTAGTAAGCCATGCAGGTACACATACTCTGAGTCCTGGACCCCAGCGCCAGGGCCTCCTTCACTGCTAGGTGCAGGGTGTGAGGAAAACATTGTACATCCTGATATCCCCCATTGGATGCTGCCTTTACCATATTTGAGCATTTTATTTATTTGTGTATTTATTTATTTATTTAGCATGTTTTGTATACTGTATATTCGGTTTTGCCATCATAACGGTTTACAGGGCAGGAAAATTAGGAGAGTAACAATAGATTTTTAACAAAGAGTTTCAATGATACAGTTGAGTAACATTGGGGGATTGAAGGGGGTGAGTTTATATAAGTAAAAATGTTCTTAGATGTCTATTGTAGAGTTCGAGGTTTTATTGGTCCATCAAGGGTTGATCGGGCAATGTTTCTGTTTTCTTTTGAGTTTTCTCATTGGGAGTTTGATGGTTAAGATCATCTGAGAAGGCTCTGGTAAAAAGCCAGGTTTTTAAGTCTTTTTTGAAAGTTTTGGTGTCAAATTGAGTTCTTAGATTGAGAGGTAAGGAGTTCCATAGAGATGGGCTGGCGATGGATATAGCTCTTTCTCAGGTTGATACTAGATTCGTGATTTTTGCATGAGGAATTTTGAGGAGGCCTTAATTCATTGAATGAAGGTTCCTTTTTGGAGCGTGTATTTCAATGTGTTCAGATAGCTAATGTTTCTGTTGTCCTGTGATGAATTTGTGGAAGATTGATAAGACTTTATATTCTATTCTGTATTTAATTGGGAGCAAATGCAAGGAAATAAGAGTAGGTGTAATGTGATCTTGTTTCTTGGTTCCAGAAAGAATCCTAGCGGCTGCGTTTTGCAGTATTTGTAGTGGACGTTGGTGTAAAAAAAAACCCTTTGTTAAGACTTCTGGCTTTGATGCAGCTTCTAGCCCTCCAGCATTTCTCTAACAGCTGCTAAAATATTGGGAGAGGTATGGGAATCATCCGCCAGGTGAATGTGCAACAAATCCCACCTGCGTCCTTTTATCCAGCCCCTGTGAAGCTGCTGCCTGCCACTACTTCAGCCAGGTCTCACCAGAATGCTGTCAGAGAGAGGAAGGAGTGTGAGGCATTTGTGGATGTCCAGATATCACTTATTAATTGCACACTGATTCCCTGTGGCTTCGTCAGCAGTGCCTGAAGACGGCTATGGCAATGCTGATACAAACTGGGGATGACCTTTCTGCTGAAAGTGGTCCTGGAGGGCATTTTATATTTTGGTGCTAAGAGCTTCAGCAAATGTCTGAGACCCACATTCTCCACGACAGTATGGGCTGACCGTCTATAGTAATCATCTCACCAGTAATCCTAGTCACCACTTTAAATGCTGCCTGCCTCTTTCCCATGACAGTTCCACCATTCACCACCCCATTTCCTCCATTATGGGCTGTCACTTCTTAGATATAGCTGCCACCTGACTGGTAGCAGCCAAAGTCTTGGAAGCAGCTTCAGGAACACTTTTCCCCTTTCCAAATACTAGTATCCTCTGTCTTGCAGAAGGGGCCCCCTGACTACTGCTACTATCATTTCCGGGGGCAAATTGAAGGGGATGCTGCTTCTTCAGGTGATGCTCTATCCCAGAATTGTTTAAGTGGCCCAGTTGCTTCCCTCATTTAATATCCTTTGCACAATAGTTACAACGTGCAAAGCATGGGTCTTCCCTAATTTGAAACTGGCTCCAGATTGCAGATTTCTTTCGTGATCCCTTGCCTCTGTATGCATTCTTGAGGGTGGATAATGTTGCTAGTACTAAATTTGTGGTGTAGACAGATGGAGCCTGAGGAACTGGGGAAGAGGATTCACTCATCCTCTCTTCCTGCACTATCACAGTCCGAGGCAAAACTGGCTCGCTGCAAGAGGAATCAGAGACTTCCTGTCACGGGGACAGTGGCGGCCAGCTGGAGCATGCCACCCATGAAGGTAAGAATGACAGCTCGCGGGGACAGCCGTCAAATGCAATAGGATGAGAATGAATCAGAGAGAGGGTGATGGAGGGTATGAGAGAGGATAATTGGGATGAAAGAGTACAGAGTAGGGGTGGCGTGAAAGGACAAACTGGAGAGAATGGGAGAACTTGAGAGAAGGTGATGAGATGAAATGGATGAAAGGGCTGAGAAAATCAGTGTGAGGATGGTGGGTAGTAGTGAGAGGAGTGTTGTGGAAGAAGGGATCCAGATAGAAGTATGATGGGACAACCCAGAGAAATGGAGATGGAGGGGGAGAAGAGCAATTAAGGGAAGAGATGGGAAAGTGAAGTGTTAGAACAGGGAGAACTGGAGGGTGAGAGATAAAGGATAGAAAATGAACCAGTGAGAAGGAAAAATTAGATCCTGTTGTTACAGGACAGAGAGAGTGAAGTGATGTGATATAAGAGTCTGAGAAGCAGAGAAGAGAGAAATGAAGAAAAATAGATGAAACGGAAAGATAGATGTCAGGGGAGTGGAGGAAGTGCTGAAGATATGCAAGAGAAAAAAGTTAAATGGAAAGGAGAGCCTGGAAAAAGGATTAGGAGAAAATGGACATGAAGAAATCAGGAAAAAAAAACCTTAAGCCAATGAAAAAGAAACTCCACCCAGATAAAAAAAAAAGTAGAAAAAAGCTTTTTCTTTTCAATTTAGTAATTGGAATCCATAATGCAGTGAGAATACTTGTCTGACATTGCTGTCTGGATATCCCACCACCACCTTAAACTCAACGTGGCCAAGACGGAGCTCCTTATCTTTTTCTCCAAGCACACTTCCCCTTTCCTCCTTTCTCTGTTTCTGTGGATAACACGGTCATCATCCCAGTCCCATCAGCCCCTAACCTTGGAGTCCTCTTCGTCTCCTCTCTCTCATTCTCTACACATATCCAAAACTCTGCTAAAATGTGTCGTTTCTTTCTTTATAACATTGCCAAAATCCATTCTTTCCTTTCTAACACAGTACTAGCACCCTTATCCTGCTTAGACTATTGCAACCTGCTCCTTACAGGTCTCCCAGCAAACCATCTCTCTCTACTACAATCTGTCTTAAATTCAGCTGCTCGACTTATCTTTCACCAAAGTCGCTACGCTCACATAACCCCTCTTCTAAAGTCACTGCATTGCTCCCTATCTGCTCCCACATACTGTTCAAGCTCCTCTTTCTCACCTACAAATATCTTCACTCTGCAGCACCTCACTGCTTCTCCTCTCTTCTCTCTACACCCCTTCTCATGCACTCCACTCGTCGGATAAGTCACTCCTATCTGTGCCCTTCTCCTCTACTGCTAATTCCAGACTCTATGCTTTCCACCTGGCTGTACCGTGTGCTTGGAATAGTCTTCCTGTACTGGTGCATCATGCTCCCTCTCTTGTCATGTTTAAATCTCATCTAAAGACCCACCCTTTTGAAAACAAACCACTTTTAAATCTGATGCCTGATTGTCTGCTTTTAGTCTTGTTAACTTTCTTTTCTTTTTAATCATTGTCTTGTATTATGAAATACTCCAAGTCTCTTGTCCTGTCTGTTTGTCTTATTAGACTTTAAGCTCTATTGAGCAGGGACTGTCTTTTTGTATGTTTGTACAGTGCAGTAGCACAGTGCTGTAGCACTATATAAATGTAAAGTAGTAGTAGTAGTAGGATTGCTATGATACTATAATGGCTTTTATTGGATCAATGGTTGATAAATGGCTACTCCCAACTTGCGTGTGTGTATGTTTCTTTTATCCTAATTTTGTGCTTAAGTATTGAAATATTATAATTTAAAATGTACTGAGTTATGTTTTATTACTATGTATGTATATTGTAACCTGCCAAGTTCAGTGGATCAGCGGGCTATATATTTTATACATAAATAAATGTATTATTGAAAAATGTACATGAGCTATTGAGACCACACACAGTTGTATGCAAAGGTTTAGGCACTCCTGGTCAAATTATATGTTTCAATGAATCTCTAAATGAACAGAATCTGACACAACCTTTATATAGTACAAAGTTAAACACAACATCTTTTTGCAATTTTTATGCAAAATTACTATTTAATTGCTGATTTTAACAGATAGAAAATAATAAAGTAAAAGTGTGGGCTCTTTTTCAGTTGATTCATTACTACTTTTTTTTTTTTAAGATTTTAATAAAGACCAAAAATGTATTGTCTCAGTAACTCTTCAGTTAGGCATATGAAGACTATTCCACATTTTAACAAATACTTTGACCCTTCTAACTTCTCAGATTATGATTGTTGTTCCATCTAAAGAGAATACTATGCCAACAAAGTCCACGATCTACAATATGACGCCAAGGCGCTTTTCTCTTATGTTTCACAAATCACAAAATCATCCCCACCGACGATACCAGACGAACAGGCATAATCTAAGGCCAATGAGCTTGCATCATTCTTTCAGCAGAAGGTTACGAATACTCTGGCACTCCTACCAACCAATACTACCCCCTGCTCTACATTCACCAACACTCACACCAACGTTGGAGTCAAGCTCAACAACTTTGAATTAACATCCCCCGGTGAGATCGAATCCCTCCTCAAGAGACAGAAACCAGCTAGCCATCCAGCTGACAACATCCCATCCAAACTTCTGC